>NC_069082.1:100444833-100744833 GCF_025698485.1 Gossypium arboreum
TCAACTTTGATGATTAATTGTAAACAGAATCTGGGAATTGGCAGCCAGATTTCACACAATTTCGTACCTAATTGTTCCATTTCCACAAGAAAAGATTCCCTGAAATCACGGCTTCATGTCAAGACAGAACGCTTCTATATTCCGGTTTTTTTTTTTAATGTAAATAAATATTACATTATTTAACAATGCACTGCGATCAACATTAAGTCGCAACTAGGACTGTGTTGGGCAACTTTTGTCTGATTGTTTTTATCATTATGTTGGAAAACTTTGATTGGTGAAAATAATGTAATTTCGTGATAGCAAAACAAATATAAATATGAATTTTATGTAATTGAAAGTGAATTTCTCCCATGCAACTAAAATTTCCATAAGAAGAGATAAATAGTATTATAAACAAGTAAAGCAAACAAAGAATGTAAGACTTTGTTTTAGATTTTATAACAAATGTTTAATGAACATAGACGAGAGATAATAATACACCAATAAATTTACACCAACTTTACAAAGCAAAGGTATGAAGAATGACAACAACACTTTCTTTTCACATTGCACACATGTCCATCCCCCATTCACAGTCCTCAAATATTCTTTTCTTTCAATCAATATAAATAAAATAAATCCCAAGACCCTAATTTTCCAAACCAAAAACCAAAAAGAAACCTTGTGACTTGTTCTTCTGCCCATCTGCATTGGCCAAGTCATAATCCCCAAAGGATTTTATTCAGAATAAGGTTTGGCCTTGGACCTATACACCAACTTCTTCTTCTTTGTGGTTTGGTTATCAATTGTTAATACAATTTTCCCAGGCTCACCCGTTTTGAAGCTGTTGGAGATCACCGTTTCATCGGCCGGACCCACTTTTCTCGTCTTAGATACAATCACGGTGTATCCATCTTCAGCTGTGGGCACAAATTCAGCTCCATAGTTCACGTCCCACCCCACAACTCGTACCTCCCACACCACTGTACTCTTCTGCCATTTCAACACCCAAACCAAATGTTATAATTCATGTGAATTTAATTAAACCTCAATTTTTAGATTCTTTTATCTTACCTCAGTTACAGGGAATTCAACGCTGTGTTTGGTTGCTGGTTTGATTGTCACCTCTGTTGCAGCATCAGCAACCGTAAATTCTTGTTCACCGTCCCTGCTCAATCCACCATACTGAACTGGTACTTGTTCAGGCGCAATATATCTATGTATATGTACAATCATAAGTTAGTATGCAAAATATAATAAAGGAATTTATGATTAAAAAAATTCATTGTAGAAATTATTGGAGTCCACTTGCCTGAAAAGGATATCAGATGATTTGGCTGGACTTGCACACACAAACTTGCTCTTGGTTCGCTGGGTTAGGAAAGGACTAATCATCATATTGAAAGCCAAGTACCACCATGGAACATTGATAAACACCTTCAAAATCCAAAACCAACATTTAATATTTGTTGAAATTCAACACCATGATACAAAAAAGATTTAAGATATTAATGTGTATATACCTGTTTGGCCACAAACTCTGGATAATTGTCCTGAAGCAAGTGAAGGGCTTGGTTGGTAGCTTGCCTGAGCTCCCTTTTTCCAGGTCCGGGAGAGTTCTTGAGATCGTTAACCTGAACTATGGTAGAGATACCATTAGGACTGAAATCAAGCTTTCTGATGCTTTTTTCCAAGAACTGAATCCTCCACCTCAAGAACTTGGATCGCTTTTCTTCATCAGCAAAAGTATTCTGATACAGCTCCTTGTTTTGGAATTCCCCATACACGTTGTAGCATACAGGATGACCTTCTTTATCAAATCCGTGCATGAAAACCACTTTCTCCAATTCATTTCCAAGCTCCTCATCCAGCAAGCCATCAACTCCGAACTCCTTACGCCAAATAACAGTGTTTTTGATCATGGTGAATGCGTCCTTGACTTTGAAATCCCTAGCCCTTAAGAATTTCAATAGGATAACATCGCTTCTTTCGTCCGCAAGAAGCGGAATTCCCCATATAGACACCTCTTGGGGTGGAGGTCGGGGAACTTCGGCTTCTTCTGGCTTCTCTTCTGATTGAGCAACCACCTCTGGTTTCAAAGAAGAAGAGGCCTCTTCCTCTGGTTTCTCAGCCGGTGGAGGAGTGGCCACTGCTACTACAGATTCCTCAATTGCCTCAACGGTCTTGGCACCGTCGTCATCGGCAGCTGAAACCTTTTCGACCACCTCTGTTTCCACCACGGTCTCGGGTGCGGGTGCTTCAATAGGTGGATCGGCCTTCTCTTCTTCCCTGACTTCAACGGGTGCGGGTGCTTCAACCAGTGGGTCGGCCTTCTCTTCTTCCTTGACTTCAACGGGTGCGGGTGCTTCAGTTTCGACTTTTACTTCAGTTTCAGCAGCAGAGGTGGCAGGTTGGTCTTCCTCTTTCTTTTCCTCGGGAGCTGGTTTATCTTTATCTTTGGCAGGAGGGGGTGTGAATTCGTGCTTGTTAAGGGCTTCTTGAATAAGTTGCTTAAGCTCATCAAGAGCCTTCTTTTGTGGGTCAGGAAGTTCACCGGCTATATTGGTTTCTTCTTTGAAAGAAGCAGACTCAGTTACCTTAGTGTCCTTAGCTTCAACCTTAGGCTCCTCCTCAACAGCCTCAGCAGGTTTGTCTTCAACAACAGCATCAGCAGGCTTCTCGGGAGCAGCCTCCTGTTCACTCTCCTTCTCCACCACCACTTCCTCAGCAGGAGAAGGGGCTGCAGCAGCTTCAGGCTTTTGAGTCTCCTCAGCCATGGATGAGATTGTAAACGAGAAAGAAAAAGAAATGAAAATGCAGAGATAGAGAGAAATGAAGGGGGGAGAGGAGGTTGTTGTTGTAGTAGTTGGCTTGAGAAAGGGGAAGGTGGGGGCTTAAAATGAGATGTCGGGGGGAGTGATGGGAAGAAATGGAGGCGACGTTTGTTGTGTTGGAGATGGAGAGAACCAGTCTGGCAGACCCGTTTGCCAGCTGTTATTATGCCACTTTGTTACTGGACCCCACTCTCTTTATACTTCTTCTTCACCCTTAGTCCTTAACCATGATCCTATTTTCTTCTATTACAATATCTTTTCTTTTCATTATTAAAATATTTTTAATTAAATTAATTTATATTATTTGAAAAGTTAATAAAATTTATATACGATAAAATTTAAATTGTATTTTTAAATTAATATTTTATTAAATCAAAATTTTAATTTAATATAATATTTACATGTATTAATAATTTCATAAATCAATTCAACACTATTTTCAATGACAATTTCAAACTTTCAGATTAATGACAATTTCAAACGTTTTATATTTTTAATTTAATACAGTACATATTATATGTATTATTATTAATTAATTTTAAACATTTTATATTTTATCTCAAATTTATCGTATCCATGTAAATACACAGTGTGATAGGAATTGTTGTTATTTTAATATAGGAATTGTTGTTATTTTATTTTATATTACATAGTTCCACCTATTATTTATCTTATATATATATATATATATATTAATTTTAAAAGGCTATTTGTTTGGTCTAATTTCGTACAAATCCAAAACTCCAAATCTCTCCTTCTCTTGTTTTTGTTTTTCTAATAATATACCCTTGTTTTTGCTAATACTTATCAAGTTTCCTAATATTTATATTATGAAATTTGATATCACACCCCACCTGCACTATTTTAAAAGTATTACGAAGTCATTGAATTAAGCATTGTATTTTAAAAATATAATTAATTAATTTATATAATTTATATCAATAAATAAACTAATTATTCTATTAAAATTTTATCTCATTATCATTTTAAATGGTGACGTGATTGATAAAGCAATCAAATAAACTATATATAGTGTGTCAATTTGGCATATTTTATCACATCAACAAAAATTTAAATTTTAAAAATTTCAAAAATATTTTTAAATATTATTTAATAAACCATATCTAAGATAAATGTAGATAGTTATAAATGTATAAATATGATATTTTAACAAACATAATAAACTCAAATATTCATTTACATATTAGGTGGTTAATTTATTTTGTTTTTGAAGTTAAATAATTTCACTAAAATCAAATATTGAAAAGACAATTAACTTAACTCTAATTAATTAAATAAATGATAAAATAAAATTTAAAGAAAAGTCACGCATATACATATAGTAAGACTCTCAAAATTCACAATATTTCAACTTTACCCTTAAATCAGTGTCTCATTGAAACTAGAGTTTATAATTCTCATTTCTTTGTAAAAATAAGAATATTTGATTTTATATTTAAGTTTTAAAAATAAATAAATTTGGAGGGTTCATATGTTCAGCAAGTATTACTCTTTAAATCAAATCCATTTATACCCTATACCACATTGATTTAGATTTTGGATAAATTAGGTGGATTAGATTTAAATATTTTAAATATTGTAGATATCTTAAACACAAATTTAATTTTTATAATTATCCTTCAGTTTTTATTAAAAATTATTTTAATAAAATTTTAAAATTTAATTACTTATGTTACACCTACGTGGTCATCTAGATTAATAAAGTTAAAGATTTTCATTCATTTTAGATAATTTAATAAAAAAATATGAGATTTAAAAATTAAATAAATAATTAATATAAAATCTACATCATGGAATTGATATTTATTGTGGGTTATCCTCTGGAACAAGTTTCCCTAAACGTCGAAATCACCTACGCACTAAAATTTGACATTTACCCAAGAATTCCATTTCACTTTTCAAGCTCATCTTAATCTTCCAGTTTCTTTTAATATACATATTCACCTTCCTTGTTTCTATTCGCCATTTTAGCTTATTTTCCATTTTTAATTAAGTTTATATTATTATTTTTCGTTTAGAATAATTATTTTTCTAACTTTTACATCGCTGTCCTACATGAGACTTATCCTTAATTTGAATATCCAGAATTATAAAAATATTTTTTTATTTTAAAATACCAACAAAACTAAAGAGTAATCATGTACTCTTTAAGATGATCAGGTTTTGTATATGATTTTTTTCCCTTCTGAACTTTTAATTTTGATAATAAAAGTCTAATATTTTTATTAATAATTTTAAATATAAATATCAACTTAAGTATATTTAAAAGTTAATATAATAAATAATTAAGTTTTAATTTGATTGATATAAACATTATTGTTAATACAAGAAGATGTAAGTTTAAGTATGCTAAAGCCTATTATTTTTATTTATGAGTTGAAAGGATTATAAATAATCTTAAACATTGTGTAAAAAAATAAACAAAACTTATAATGTGTGACAATAATTTAGTGATATTTATAAATTTTAAAAGCTTGTACTCGTGGAAAAAAAACAGCTTGTACTAAAAATAAATAAAAGGAATTCATACTTTGTACGAAACATTATATTACTATTTAGGACATCATCAACCTAATGCGAAAAGTTTCATAAGGCATATTTTAAATTGGTTTAAGCCATTAAATCTAATTAAAATAAAATCATTGTTTTTCTTTTCTTTTCATGTTATGTAAAATTGCAAATAGACTAAACGTCACTTTGATTGTATTACCAAAAAAATGTCAAGTTGGGACCGTCAATCCGCTTATATCCCAAATTTAGGACAACAGAAGTGTAGGTTACAAGGATTTTTTTTTTTTTTTTTAGAGTTTACAAATATTTATATGTAGTTATAAATTAGAATCAAATTAATATAGAATATATTTAGATAAAACTCACACATGATAATTTTATATAGTGTGATTAAAGATTCATGCATAACAATTGCACTTTTTCTTTTTCTTTTTTCTTTTCGCTTTTGTTAACCATGTTAAGATTGTAAAAAAACCGTGTTGGTTAAATTTTAACATTTTGATATGTTTTGGGGGTTCATTTTTTTTATATCAACCTAAAATAATATGCGAAAAGCAAAAAGAATAAGAGAATCAAATTCTATATACTCTTAGTCAAAACCTATCACAACACTACACCTGGAACTGCAAGTAATGTCGCAACCTGCGTTCAAAGGAAAACAAAAAGCAAAGCAATAGACATAAAGTCTTTTAGCATGACCCTATCAAGTTAAGGATGTCTTAGCCAATTAGGAAAAGACCTTACACTTTCATGTAAAGGGACAACTCATGAGTAGCTTAGGGAAGAAAGGACAAGCTCAAGTAAAGAAAGAGGTATAGCTATCTTCTAAGGATTCATTCTACTACCTATCACTCTGTAATCTCTTTTTTCTCTCATTTTCTCCTTCACCCCCATCGATTTAAGCATCAAATAGATCTTCAAAACACAAGCTCCAATGCTTTCACAGTTCACCTTGTGTTCACATGTCCTAATATATCTAAACTCAGCTTATCAACCTCCAAGCCTAGTAATGTCTTAAGGAGATATAAACATTTGACATCATCGATAGGTACCAAAAAAACCCCATAGATCCCACCGTTAAAGAAAACTCCACATCAATACCAAAATTGAATTTGGTTACATGACTGTTACCACAATTGTTATCACTAGCATAGTTGAAACTACCCCGATCAATGCCATCATTTTTAATGCTATTCTACCTAACAACACCATGTTGGCACCAACCACCTCCCAACCCGCTGCTATAACCTAAGGTCCTAATGCAACCCACTACCACAGAAAATACCACCAAAAACTTGGCTAAGGCTTTGCTTGAGTTAAGATCCAATTTGGTTTTTCGCACTTAGGTGGCTACTGGCCTAATGAATCTAAGTCAAGTAGACTTCAATTTTCTTAAGGATATCCCCACTGATTCTCTGAGCTTTAATGTCTACCATCCTGAAGGCAAAGGTTGGGAGGACTTTTAAACAAAGTGGAAATAGACTGTTGGTTTCTTTGTCACTAATACGACTAAAGCAAAAGATGAAGGAGAAAATTTTGAAAACTCACTTGACTTAGAGAAAGCTTCAGAGGGCATGGAACAAATAGAAGAGGTTTCTACTTAACCGGTTGATCATCAATCTGGAAAAGGGAACTGGGATTCCTTTTTATTATGCTTTGTACTTTCTCATTCCATATCAATGTAATAGTTGTTAGACTTTATAAATAAATCTTTCCTTTATTTCTCATTGTCTTACTTATCACAAAAGTACTTTACTAATTGTTAATATAGATATCCTTCGCATAAACATAAGTTTAACATACTTGAGGGATTAATCCAGGCTCGAAGTTTTATGCAAACAAGGTTGACTCACTTATTCACTAGAAGATCGACTAAACAAGCTTTGATACCAACTTGTAACACCCTTAACCCGACTTGATTCACCAAATCTGGATCATGGGTATTATCACACATAACACTTAGTCAAACTCACAAAACTGTATCAAATAACCTCTTATTTAAAACATACTATCTTTAATTACATTTAAAGACTAAATCTCATGAAACAAATATGGTACTTAAACATAAAATATTACAAAATTAAAAGAAACCTTCTTTTTAAACAACCATATAGTAATTGCAGATTCATTAAAGTAAAATCCTACAATACACCACTCCAACAGCTCTGTATGCATAATAACCTGATACACCTCTTCCTTGGCGTAGTTTTGACATTGTCCTTCCAAGCGCAGTCTCTTAACATCAATACTTGAAATATAAACACAACATAAATAAATACAAAAGTATTTAATGGGTTTTATTCCTAAAATACCTTGATGTATACTTTATATTCTTGAAAGAACATATTTGTATCAACCATATGTTTGAATCACTTATATCGGGCAGATACCACTATAGTTGTAATTGTAACACCCCTAACCAAAATTCGACGCTGATACCGGGTTCGAGGCATTGCCGTTCACAAATCACATACGCACGTACAAGTCGGATCATACAGGCCCATTACAAATTAAAACTTTTTCAGACTTTGTCTAAAACTTCTTATCATGGGCCTATAAGGCCCAAAACATCTCTTGGAAACCACTTGGGACCAACTCGGGTCCTTTAATCAATATTAGAAAAATGACCTTTGAAACAGGGCACACTTCCGTGTGGATGGGTAACACGCCCATGTGGAACTTGAACATGGTCGTGTTAATGGCATGTGTGGCACATACGGCCTAAGCATCTAGGGACACGCCCGTGTCCTTTACCCGTGTAGATTTGTTTTTCAATTCGAACCTATAGGGGTTTTCACAAGACCTGGCACACATCCGTGTCCATGGCCCATGTTCATGGCCTGTGTCCATCATACGGCCTCGACACGCCCGTGTCTCAGCCTGTGTTCGACAATCTTGATATTCTGTTTCTGACGTCAGCAATCCTTAAAGGTCACACGGCCAAGGCACACACCCATGTGCTAGGTCGTACCCTCCACAAGGCTGGGACTGTAACACCTCTAACCCATAACCGTCACCAGATTAAGGTTACAAGGCATTACTGATCATGTCACAGTTCATACTAAAAACGCAATACACTTTATAATTCAAAATCTACTTTTAAGCTTTAGTTCAACAAATCATGTATTAACATCATATATGAATATTATAAGTTTTAATCTCAATGAATTGCCATTATCAATCCACATGATTATATATATTTTTTAAATAAAACACTTACCAAAGCCGAATTGCTACTTCACATATTAAATATTTCATAACAACTATAGAGCAATAATTTATTTGCTAAGTACTGAACCTTAATTGTTCATGCCATATACATCCATTTGTTTTACTAATACAAAATCTACTATTCATATGGTCTTTTATTTCATTGCATCACTCGAATGTATGACCATTCCATGCTCCAGATTCCATTCTTCTTCATTTTTACCTTGTCAATTCATATGCATACATCTAATTAAATAAATGAAAAAACATACACATATATCACCCTTAATGTAATCGTATATATATATTTGACTAACAAGCTTGACCGAATATATAAGCATATAATTTTTGTTATCAACCCAACTTTCAAATTATAAATTTAAATTCCAACATGTAAAACTTACCATGTTCGAAATAATCATACACCTTTTATTGCCAATTCACAAAATACTCCCAAATCAAACATGACAACCAAATTTACATATACAATCATATTATATACTTTAATAAACAAACATATATGTTTTCAATACATTATGCCACAGCCAAACCTGGTAATGATGCACACATATAATATATACAGCTTACCTAAAATGATGATTACATTTAACATAAAATACATACCAAACAATCGGCCAAATTTATCCATAAAGCATATGCAATATTTATCAACTATTAGGCTAAATTAACATTTAACCAAAAGCATATAAAATCATATTTAGGCATAACAAGCAAACCATTTTCGAAATACACAGTACCTAGCACAACATCACACATACTGTAACAGCCAGTTTTTAGGGTTAATCGAAACAGTAATTTTGGGGCCACCAAATCCGACGAGTAAGTTTGTAAATATTATATTTAATATTTACGAGTTAATTGTGAGTTTAAAAAAGGTTTTTGACATTGTGTTTTTTTTTATAAGCGATTTATTAAGTTCAAGTGGTATGACCCTAAGGTCAAGTGGGTTTAGAAAATGAGATATCGAGACCTCGTTTCTATAAACCAAGTCATAAATATTTTTATAAATATTTACGGAGTGACAATAAGATGGTATTAAAGTTTCATTGAAAAATTTTATCGTTTTGATAGTTAATTAAGCAAAAAAGGCTAAATCGCGCAAAGCGTAAAAGTTGTGTTCTATAAGTTAAATATATTAAATGGCTATGGAATTAAATAGTGGGAGTCCTTAAGTGATAATTATTCCATAATTGTTGATAGTGGAATTCCATGGCTTGGTATAATGGAAATTATTAATGTATATTAAGGTTAAATATGGTATTTGGTAATTATAATAAAATAAAATAAAATAAAACAAAAACCAAATTACATGCTATCATCTTCATCAATAGCCGAATGTGAGAAAGAAAATAATGTTCTCAAAGCTTTGAAGGTTCGGCCATGGTTTTTCATGCATGCAAGTCCATTTCGTCTCAGTTTTTAATAATTTTTACGTTTTTTAGATTGTTGCTTTGTGTTCTAGCTAACCTATACCTCTGATTTCAAAATTGTTAAAGTATTTGGATGATTCCATTGTTGAATATTTGAGTATCTTGATGTTTAATACTAGAAAATAAATCTTTGATGGTAGATTATTGAGTTTTGTTAAGTGAATTTTAGCAAAAAATGTTAATTTTGGACTAAATTATGAAATATAATAAATTGTGTGGTAAAAGTGTGAATAAATGAAAAATATGGGCTAATATGAGCATGTATGAAATTCGAATAGCTTGGGCTATGATGAAATTGACTAAATTTACATTTTACGAGCTTAGGGACTAATTTGTAAAAAGGTCAAAAGTGTAGGGGTAAAATAGTAATTTTACCAAAATATAAAGTTGAGTTAAAATGAATAGAATATGAATTGAAATAGCTGAATTTGATTGATTAGATCAAGTTAAGCCTCGTACGAGTCTATTTCGAGGGAAAAACAGAATTTTGGACTAGTCGATCCATTTCAACGTTTTGACGATCGAGGTAAGTTCGTATGTATTAAGCATTGTTAAATTTATGCTTTTAATGCTTGATATTGTATAAATTTTCTATACGTGATTATTGTTATGATCAACGACTTATCGACTAAAATGGCACTTAGTGTGCAGTTCGAAATAACTTTGGCTTAAAGTGGCACTTGGTGTGCAATTTGAGATAGCTTTGGCTATATATATATATAAATGGCACTTAGTGTGCAAAGTATCGAGGATGGAACTTAATGTGCGAAACATCCAGAATAGCACTTAGCGTGCGAGGTATCGAGTATGGTACATAGTGTGCGAGACATCGAAGATGCAACGGCATTATGTATATGTATGAAATGGTAAGGATCGGTACAGGTATGTACAGAAACTAAAATTAATATGAAATCCATGAATGGTAAGTCCATGAGCATTGTGAAATGATGTTGTGTTAATTTGGTGAATAATGATATATGTTTATAAATGTATGGATTTCTAATTGAAAGAAAGGAAGGTGTGGTAAATTTAGTTATTATCATTTTCTTACTAAAATAGTTTTGGACAGCAACAGCAGTCCGACTTTGAAAATACACCAAAAATATTATAAAGTGAGTTAGAGATTGAATAAAATATGGAATTTAATCTTATTGAGTCTAGTTTCTTATAAAAGAAACGGTGTAAGCAAAATAATTTCATATTATGAGATATTTGAAGTTGTGTGAGACAGAGTTAGAATAATTTCGAAATCCCCTGCTCTGATTTGAGAAAATCATTAAAAATTGTAAAAAAAATATTTATGGGTTATAATTTATATGCATATAATTATTAATGAGTCTATTTTCAATAAGAATAGATGGAAACATTATCCAAGTCCCGTACTATGAGATAATTAATTTTTAGTAAAGAAAGGTCGAAGCTACTAGGCAGCAAAATAGGGGTAAATTTAAAGAATAAAATGTACTTATTGGCTAAACCAAAAATTCTGAAAATTTTATGGTAATAATATATGTGAGTCTAGTTTCAAGGAAAATTAGCAAAACTTAATTTGGAGTTCTGTAGCTCCAGATATAAATAAATTAGTGACTATGACTCGAGAAAATAGCTTGACTTGAACATAAGTAAAAATGCAAATATGGTTGTATTACCTTGAGAAGCAAGTTAATAAATTGCTTATTATTTTCATATGAACTAACTAAGCTTTATAGCTTACTCCCCTTCCTTTTCATCTCTTATAGGTTTATTTAGCTAGCTCGGGTTGGAGATCGCCAGAGATTCAATCATACTATCAAGCCACCATTTTGGGTATAAGTATTCAAATACTTAAGTCTATGGCATGTATAGGGGCTTTATCTTTTGTAATTATGTCATTACTAATGTGGCCAAATGTGTTGGCCTATAATGGTTATAGTTCAATTTGTGTATAGCCATGAATGGTGACTTATGTTGATTATATGATTATGCATGTGCCTATGTCATGGAGATGAGGCTTGTGATTGTGTGTATGTAATGAGTTATATTGTTGGTGGTGAATGCTTGATGGTTTAATTGAGATGAGATGACGTGTTGATAACTAAGGCTTAAATGTGTGATATGGGAGTAATCTTATAAACTTTGATGCATGAGAATTAGTAAATTTGAGCTTGACTAAGCATGATGTTTTAAGTATGTAAAATATGATATGAGGTTACCATGATCTTGTATTGTTTGTGGATGATTGAATGTTCAAATGTACCATGTTAATGGTCAATAAAAGTAAGCATGTGAGTTTGTTATTGAGGGTGGCAATTGGCTTGGAAAATAGCCTAAAAATTGTCCACACTGGCCATGTGTCCCATGCATCATGTACTTTAGTTTCGAATTGGCCACACGGGCTATGACACAGCCATGTGTCTCAGCTGTGTACGGGACATGGCCTGGAGGCACGGGCGTGTGCCTTGGCCGTGTGCCATTATTTTTGTAATGATGTCATAAACAGAGAGTTACATGGGCTGAGGACACGGGCGTGTCCCGAGCCACACGGGCATGTGACCCTGTTTCAAGATGAAATTTTTTAAGATTTCCAAAAGTTTCCAAAGTTCTCAGTTTAGTCCCGAACCACCCTCGATGTGGTTTTGGGCCTCGTCGGCCAGTATAAGAGATGTTATGCATGTGTATGAAAAGTTTTAATTTGGATGAAATTTTATGGCCTGGTTTTGTATGAATGTTTTGATGTAACTCCGGTAACACCTCGAACCCTACTCCGGCGTTGGATACGGGTAAGGGGTGTTACACATACAAGGCACATAATTACATAACCAAGGTGAACACACACCAACTTAACATAACTAAATTTAACATCAAGCCATTTTTGCATGGCTATTATACAAACCAAAATCCAACATTTCCAAAACACATTCCAGCCTATACATGCCATAATTTGAGTTTGATGAATTAAATACCGAAGACGGTTGATAGTGTGATAGACTTTGCTGACGATCCCCAAGCTTGTAACTTGAATCCAAAATCTATAGAACAGAGTAAACATAACACACCGAGTAAGCTATCATAGCTTAGTAAGTTATAAGCAAATAAACATTCCAATGATATCATCAACTTAATTAAACCAAGCTAAATTATAGTCTCATAATACATTAGATCCAAACGTATGAAGTTCATATTATATATATACTTATATATACATTCATTCTCAAATAATCACCTTGGCCGAATGCTCTTGTACCCAAATTATCATTATTATCATTCAACTTCCACAGCCAAATAGTCATTGTAACCAAGTTCACATACCTATAAACATATCAACTCATGTGTTACAGCATAATTTCATATTCATATATTAGATTTGAAACCGAATACATATAATCATGCATGCATATAATTAAGTTTCATTTCAATAATAATCTCAAGGCCGAATATACTTACCTTATTTTAAGTAAACATCAAGCCAATTCGTACCTGACATTTAGCTCATTATACATATTCGAACACAACTTATCTTTGCCTGATGAACCATTCGAAATTGGAGATGACACTCGGATAATCACAAAAGTTGTACAATGCCAATGTCCCAGATGTGGTCTTACATATAGTCACATATCGATGCCACTGTCCCAGACAGGGTCTTACTCGTAAACACATATCGGAATCACATATCGATGCCATGGTCTTACTCACACACATATATTAGAATCTTATGTCATGACATATGTATCCTAGCTATTCCTAAGGTTCATACGGGGCTTTCGGACGTCATAACTCGGTCGAAACGAATGCTTGAACATGGTTACCAAGCTTATACACATTCGGAAATAGCATATATAAAGTCATATTTTGCATACCAGCATTTATATTTAGCATTTAACTACAATTAGATACATCTATTTGCTTATAAACTTACCTTGGACGTTATAAAACGGAACAGGGCAGCTAGTCGATAACTTTCTTTTTCCCCCGATCCAAATCTGATTTCTTTGGTTCTTGATCTAAACATATTCAAATTGAGCTTATTCAAACATATTTTTAGTCAATTTAGTCCAAAAACACATAAATGGGTAAATTACCATTTTACCCCTGACATTTACATTTTTTACAATTTAGTCCTTAGTGCACAAAACACAAAATATACAAAATTTCAAGATACCCATGTTTGGTAGAATATTCCTATTGTCTATAAAAGTCCATATATTTCATCTATTTCATATTTTAGTACCTCAAATTATTATTTTTGCAATTTAGTCTAAATTACTCAAAATCATCAAAAACCCTAACACAAAATATGTTAATCTAAAACATATCTTTAATATTTCATCATCAAACAACAAAAATCACAAGCTCTCAACAATGGAATAACTCAAAATATTCACCAAAATAAAAAAATTCAAGCATGGGTTTTGTAGTACTCGAAGCAATGATCTCAAAAACGTAGAAATTATCAAAAACTGAGCTAAAACTCACTTTAAATCAAGTTAGAGAATAGCCGAACCCTAAAACCCTTTTATTTTTCTTTTTCTTTTCTTTTGTATTCGACAAGAACAATATGAACACCTAATGGCTTTATTATTTTATGTTTTATGTTATATTATAACATATATTAACTTAATGTTTAATTTACTTTTATACCCTTAATGATATAATATAAAAAAACCATATAATATATGTCTTATACTATCCCACCAATGTATTAATGGGATATTTGCAACATAAATGCCCCAACTTAGAAAGTCACAGACAATTTGGCCTTTATGCTTTAAACTATCAAGTTTTCAATTTACGCGATTAAGTCCTTTTATTAAATCGGACACTAAAATGATAAAATTAAATCACAAAAATTTCACATATATAAATTCACACAAAATGAACACATAAAATAATTTTTAAATATTTTTTGACTCGGATTCATGGTCCTGAAACCACCGTTCCGATTAGGATCTAAATCGGGCTGTTATAACTTTCCCCTCTTAGGGATTTTCGTCCCCGAAAATCTTACCGGTGAATAGGTTCGGATAGTGTTCTCTCATTGCATCTTTTGGCTCCCACATTGCTTCTTCAACCCCGTGTTTACACCATAGTACTTTAACTAATGTAATCTTCTTGTATACGAATCGGTTTTTTCCTCGTACGTCATATCGGGTTTAATCTTAATATCAAACGTATTAATCACATGTGAAGGATTAGATTGCTATCTATGGAGTATCGAAACATGGAATACATTGTGAATCTTTTCTAATTCAGGTGGCAACAATAGTCTGTAAACAAATGGCCCGATACGCTCTATGATCTCATACGACCCAATAAATCTCGGACCCAATTTGCCTTTACGACCAAATCTGAGTATTTTCTTCCACGGTGAGACTTTCAAGAAGACTTTATCTCCGATCTGAAACTCTATATCTTTACGTTTCAAGTTCGCATACTATTTCTGACAGTTTGATGTTGCTTTCAGACTTTCACGGATCACTTTCACTTTCTGTTCAGTTTCTCTGATCAAATCGACCTCGTGTATCTTATTTTCACTGAGCTCAGTCCAATACAATGGTGCACGACATTTATGACCGTACAAAGCCTCATAAGGTGCCATTTTGATACTCGATTGAAAACTGTTATTATATGCAAATTCAATCAGGGGTAGGTATTGTTCCCACGTACCTTCGAACTCGAGAATACAACATCTCAACATATCCTCAAGTATCTGAATGATTCGCTCGGACTGGCCATCTGTTTACGGATGGAAAACAGTACTAAAATGTAATTTTGTACCTAGTGCATCTTGCAGTTTCTTCCAAAACCGCAATGTAAACCTCAGATCTCTATCCGAAATAATAGATATTGGAACACCATGTAATCTCACAACCTAAGAAACATACAATTCAGCCAGCTTATCAAATGAGAAGTCTGTACGTATCGGAACAAAATGAGCCGACTTAGTTAATCTATCCACAATAACCCAGATTGCATCTTTCTTCCTTGGTGTCAACGGTAAACCAGATACAAAATCCATAGTAACTCTGTCCCATTTCCACTCAGGTATCATAATGAGCTGAAGTAATTCGGAAGGTACCTGATGTTCGGCTTTTACTTGTTGACAGACTAAACATCTTGCAACAAAGTCAGAAATGCCTCGTTTCATACCATGCCACTAATAAAGCTGTTTCAAATCATTATACATCTTTGTACTACCTGGGTGAACAGATAACCGACTGTTGTGAGCTTCATTCAAAATCATCTGAATCAACTCTAAAATCCTCAGAACACATATTCGGTTTTTGAATCTCAAACAGTCATCAGTGTCAACTCTAAATTCTGAATCAGCATCTGTATCACACTGAGCTCGTTTTGCTTGTAATTCATTATCAACTTTCTAGGCATCACAAATTTGTTGAACAAATAACGGTTTTGCTTTCAATTCAGCTATTATCAAACCATCATCAGACATAGCTATATGAGCATTCATTGTATGTAAAGTAAACAGTGATTTTTGGCTTAAAGCATCAGCAACAACATTAGTTTTTCCCGGGTGATAGTCAATCACAAACTTATAGTCTTTTAACAATTCTAGCCATCAGCATTGTCACAAATTCAGATCTTTCTGAATCATCAAGAATTTTAGACTTTCGTGATCAAAATAGACATGACATTTCTCACCAACAGATAGTAGCGCCATATCTTTAATGCAAACAAAATAGCTGTTAATTCTAGTCGTGTGTCGGATAGTTCTTTTCATGTGGCTTTAGCTGTCTAGAGGCATAAGCTATAACTTTATCTTCCTGCATCAGAACACAGCCCAAACCATTTAAAGATGCATCACTATAGATAACAAATTCTTTACCCGATTCTGGTTGAACTAGCACCGGAGCTTCGGTCAAAAGGGCTTTCAACTGATCAAAACTTATCTGGCACTTCTCTAACCACTCGAACTTAACATCTTTCTGTAATAGCTTCGTCATCGGAGCTGCAATCATAGAGAAACCTTTCATGAACCGTCTATAATAACCAGCAAGTCCTAGAAAACTTCAGACTTCAAAAACATTCCTCGGAGGTTTCCAATCGAGTATACCTGAAAGTTTGCTCAAATCAACCCAAATACCCGATGCTGATACCACATGACCCAAAAAATTGACTTCACTTAACCAAAACTCACATTTGCTGAATTTCGCATACGATTGCTTATCTCGCAAAGTCTGTAACATAAGTCTCAAATGTTCGGTATGTTCGGTTTCATCACGAGAGTAGATCAAAATGTCATCTATAAACCCAACCACAAACCGGTCCAGATAAGGTCCGAAAATCTGATTCATCAAATCCATGAAAACAGAAGGTGCATTAGTGAGTCCGAATGGCATAACTAAAAACTCATAGTGTCCATACCTCGTTCGAAAAGCAATCTTTGGTACATCTGAATCTTTAACTCGCAACTGATAGTAGCCTGATCTCAAATCTATCTTCGAAAACACAGTAGCCCCTTTCAGTTGATCAAACAGATCATCAATCCGTGGCAACGGATACTTATTCTTTATGGTCACCTTATTAAGTTGTCTATAATCGATGCACATTCTCATAGTTCCATCTTTCTTTTTTACAAACAGTATTGGTGCACCTTAAGGAGAAAAACTCAGTCGTGTGAAACCTCTATCTGTCAACTCTTGCAATTGAGCTTTCAATTCTTTTAATTCTGTTGGTGCCATTCTGTACGGAGTTATGGATATCGGAGTTGTCCCAGGCACTAACTCAATACCAAACTCAACCTCCCGAATAGGTGGCAAACCCAATAATTCTTCAGGAAACACTTCCGGATACTCGCACACAACAAGTACTGATTCAATATTTCTTTCGGCCACTTTACTATCAAGCACATATGCAAAGTAAGCTTCTCACCCCTTTCTGACATATTTCTGAGCTATCATCAAAGAAATCACTGCTGGTAACCCTTTCAAATCACTAGATTCAATCCGAATAATCTCATCATTCTGGCTCTGTAAATCAATAGTCTTTCTCTTGCAGTTTACAACAGCATCATGCAAAGTTAGCCAGTCCATACCCAAAATTATGTCGAACTCCTCAAATGGCAACAACATCAAATCAGCCGGAAAGCATGAATCTCGAACCATCAAGGGGCAATTCTTACATACTTTGTCAACCATAACACACCAACCCAAGGGGTTTGACACTCTAATCACAAACTCAGTAGACTCAACAAGCAGAGTCTTGCTGAATACTAATGTCTCACACACATAAGAATGAGTAGAACCAGGATCAATCAATGCAATTACATTAGTATCATAAAGAGTAAATGTACCAGTTATAACATGTGGGGATGAAGCCTCCTCTCGCGCACGAATAGCATAGGCTCTAGCAGGTGCATGAGCCTCAGATCTGACTGCTGTATCTTTAATTCCTCTCTGGCTGCCACTCCCATTACCCGTATATCTCGATGGTCTACCTTGAGCTGCAGTATTACCCGGTCTCGTGTTATGCACCAGATTTTCTTCAGCTAACCCTAGGCAATTTTGAATATATTGATCTGTCGATCCACATTTAAAACAGGCCCGATCATGCAATCTGTAACTTCTGGGATGTTGTTTACCATAGTGTTTTTCACTCGGGTTGATTTGATCTGACATTCCCCACACTAGCTATTGAGGTAGCTCTCGAGCTCATAGGTGGACTATTCTGATCCCGTCTACAATAAGTGGCTCTAGAACGACTGAAATCATCTCGAAACTTCCTTGGTGCCGACTGGATTGACTTACTGAATGAGCTCTTACGCGAGTCTCTAGCTTCAAAATAAGCTTTTCTCTTCTCTTTCCCGAGCTCTTCAGCTTTGCATGCTCGCTCAACCAATACCACAGACTTTTTTATCTCAAGTATGCCAACTAACAGTTTAATATCTTCATTTAGCCCATCTTCAAATCTTTTACACATTACTTCGGTCGAAACACACTCTTAGGTGTACCGACTGAGTCTCAAAAATTTCCGCTCATACTCGTCACAGTTATCTGACCCTGTTTTAGCTCCAAAAATTCTTTTCGTTTCTGATCAATAAATCTCTGGCTGATATACTTCTTAGGAACTCAGTCTGGAAAATTCCCAGGTCACTTGCTCTCTCGAAACCACTGATACTAGGGTATTCTACCAGTGATATGTTGTGTCTCGAAGCAAAGATATGGCACATTTCAAACATTCATCTGGGGTATAGGATAGCTCATCAAACACACAGATAGTATTATCAAGCCAGAACTCAGCCCACTCAGCATCATCATCATCAATAGCTTTAATCTCTTCAGCCCCATGTTTTCTGATTTTATCACCAGGTGGCTTATACAATCTCAACGGATCACTTACTTGAGGTACAGTAGACATCGAAGATGGATTAGTCGGGGGTGGAGGTTGTTGTGCAGTCAGGTTAGTCCAGATATACTGAGTAAACCAGTCATTCATCATTTGGTAAAAGGCTTGTCTAGCTTCTTCTTCCTGGTTACTCGAAATTGGTTGAGAACCAACTCTACCAAGTGCTTCAGTTGATAGTGTGATCAATGCCTTCAACGCCCAATGATCCTCGAGCTAATTAGGCGGCACTATAAGAAAAAGGAAAGGAGAGGGAGTAAGCATAAAGCTTAGTAAGTTGTATGCAAATAAATGTAACAACAACTTTACCATTCATCATCATTCTCATAATACAAAAGTAGGCATAAACACAACTTACTCATCACTATTCAATAAAATTCAGATAGCATATATTGAGCTCGCACATCTCATACATTTCAAATAGGTACCTGTACCACTCACCACATGATCATAACTTTTCTCATTTCGATATAAATTATAAATCTTTCGTTGAACCATTTGGAATGCCACCAGATACTCGATAGCCCAGACATGGGTTAAAATGTTGATGCCATGTCCCAGACATGGTCTTACACTGGCTAGCACATTAAAGTCGATGTCGTGTCCCAGACAGGTCTTACACTGACTTTCATATCTCGAAACCGATGCCATGTCCCAAACAGGTCTTACACTGCCTCTCATCTATTGGTGTCGATGCCATGTCCCAGACAGGTCTTACACTGACACACAACAAGCTGGCACCATGTCCCAGACAGGTCTTACACTAGCTTGTATATCCCAAGGCCGATGCATGTCCCAGACATGTCTTATACTAGCTCTCGTCTCAATACCGATGCATGTCCCAGACACGTCTTACACTGGCACTAATGATGTGGCGGATGCATGTCCCAAACATGTCTTACACTAGCTCACATACCCCATAATGTCATGGTGTGAATATCCAAATCTATTCCAAATGTTCAACCGGGAATCTTTACTACATTAATTTCTCAACATGCATTCTCATATTCACAATCATAACAATTTATGCAATATTAATTCCATCGTACTTCATAATAATATAGTTGCATTATTGACATACAACTTACCTCGGTAAACAAAATGTAGGCGACTAGTTTGGCTTAGTCCACTAGCTTTGCTTTTCCCCAGTCTAGGCCTGGATTTTGAAATTCTTGATCTAAAAGGATAGAAATTCATTCATTTCATCATCATATTAACCTAGACACTCGAAAATTCATAATTGGGCAAAATAGTCATTTTGTCGTAGACTTTCACAAAATGACCATTTTACCCCTAGGTTTGAAAATCGATTTTTATCACATTTTCTCACTAACCAAGCCTAGCCGAATACTTTTTACACTAGAAGCAGCCCACAATTCCCATTATTACACACATGTAACATTTATTTTACAACTTATGCAAAATGGTCCCTAATTAAGGATTCCACGAAAACTACTTCACAAAAGTTGTTTATTTCACAACTATAACTCATATTCTTCCATAAAATCTAGAAATCAACATGTCTACTATCATGGCAAAACCCTAGACTTTGAACCATTTTGCAAAATAGTCCCCTTGTTAGAAAGCTCATGCTACAAGGATCTCAAAATTACAAAAGTATTCAAGAAAAGCTCTCAAAATCACTTACTTACAAAAGCTTTAAGTTGATGAAGTTTTTCAAGCTTCTGTGGTCATTTTCTTAGAGGGAAATCGGTGGAGAAGAAAGAGCAAAACAAACAAGATGATAGCCTTTTTCTTATATTTTATTTTATTCAATTTTAGGTCACCTAACTTTGACTTTGTCATCATTTTTTGTCCTTATGGCCGGCCACCTCTATTTTAAGGGCTTATTTTCCCTTTAAAGACCCCCAATTTTGGTTCTCTAGCTATTTGACACCCTTAGCTATCAAAATAGGAGTTTTGCAATTTATTTGATTTAGTCCTTTTTCACAATTAAGCATGCAATCTCTAAAATTAATCCACCAAAATTTTCATGCACTCGTATAATCATACCACAAAACATAAAATAATTTTAAAATAATTTCTTCGACTCTGAATTTGCGAGCGTGAATGGCATAAGTTCTTACAGGGGCATGGCCTTCGGACCACACAGCTGAATCTCTAGGAGCACCTCTACTGCTAGCCCCACTGCCCGGATTCTTTTGTGGTCTACCCCTCGAAGGAGCACTACTCGCCCTCATCTCTTGCTTTTTCTCTTTCTCATCTAATTTAGGGTAGTCTCGGATGAAGTGGTCAAATAACCTACATTTGAAACAACTTCTTTCATTCCCTCCACTCGCCGAAATGACGCTTACCACACTGTGAACACTCTGACCTATCTGGCCGAGCACTACCAACACTTGCGATGGAAGTGGTTTGAGCTTTAGAAGCCATGCACTATTTATTTTTATTTTACTTGAGAATCCCCTTGAAGCATTCAATCGGGTAGTGAAATCCCTCGATTTCTTAGATGAGGACTGATGTGACTTCTCAATTTGTCTCTTCTTCGAATCACGCGACTCAATAGCCACCTTTCTCTTCTCTTTAACCAACTCTTCTGCTCTGCAGGCTCTCTTAACCAATATTACAAATTCCCTTAGCTCTAGGATGCCGAAAAGTACTTAGATATCTTCATTTAGGCCATCCTCGAACCTCTTACACATTATGGCCTCCGTAGATATGCACTATCGGGTGTACTTGTTGAATCTTACAAACTCACATTCATATTCCGTCACTATCATACGGCCTTGCTTTAGCTCTAAAAATTCCTTCCTCTTTTATTCTATAAATCTCTGGCTAATGTACTTCTTCCGGGACTCTTCTTGGAGGAATTCCCAAGTTATCCACTCTCTCAATACAACGGACACGAGAGTATTCCACCATTGGTAGGCCGAGTCTCATAGGAGTGACACTGTACACTTTACGCACTCCTCAAGCGAACACGATAGCTCATCAAATACCCTAATGGTATTTTCAAACCAGAACTTTGCTCTTTCTGGGTGACCATCAGTATTAGCCCGGAATTCCTCAGCCCTTTGCTTTCGAATCTTGTCTACCAGAGGTTTTTCTCTCCTAACCATATCTACTCCTTGAGGAGCTACAGGGGCATGTAGAGGAATCGGAGGAGGTGGAGGAGGTGGAGGAGGTGGAGTGTTTGAATTCGCATGAACAAACTCCATATACCAAGTATCCATTATACGGAGGTAGGGTTTTCTAGCCCCTCAGCCCTGACCCATTGTCACAGGCTCGCTTTGGACAGGCGTGGTCCATTCAGCAGGAGCTGGCGTATTACTCTCCACATCATTCGCCATAGCTCTATTGGGATCCATTTACTATATGAAAACATAATTTATAATCGTCAGGAGTCATCACACTATCAATATACAACTATGGCATGTATAGCTAGATTCGTACTCACGCTAGGATAGTCCTAGAATCGACTAAACCATAACTCTGATACCATTAAATATAGCATCCCTAACCCGAATTCGACGCTGATACCGGGTTCAAGGCATTACCGTCCACAAATTATATACACATGTACAAGTCAGATCATACAAGCCAGTTAAAAATTAAAACTTTTTCAGACTTTGTCTAAAACTTTTTTTTCTGTCTCTCTGACTAAATTGATCCTATGAATATGATTCTCTCTCAATTCGGTCCAATATAAAGGCGTTCGACACTTACGCCCATACAAAGTGTCATAAGGTGCCATTTTCAGACTTGATTGATAACTGTTGTTATAGACGAATTTGACTAGCTGTAAATACCTTTCCCAACTGCCTTGAAATCGAGAATACAGCACCGCAACATGTCTTCCAATATCTAAATTACTCTTTCCGAATGACCGTTGGTTTGTGGGTGGAAAGTTGTGCTAAAATTCAACTTTGTCCCTAAAGCTTTTTGCACCTTCTTCCAAAACCTCGAGGTAAACCTTGGGTCCCTATCCGAAATTATTGATAAGGGCACTCCATGAAGTCTCACGATCTCAGAAACATATAGATCGGCCAATCTCTCAAGGGAATAGTTAGTATGCACTGGTATAAAATATGCTGACTTTGTAAGCCTATCGACAACAACCCAAATGACATCCTTTTTCTTTGGCGTTAAAGGTAACCCCGATGTGAAATCCACGGTTACCCGGTCTTATTTCCACTCAGGAAACATTACGAGTTGAAGAAAATCCAATGGTACTTGGTGTTCGGCTTTCAATTGTTGAAAAACTAGACACTTAGAAACAAACTAAAAAATGTCTCTTTTCATCCCCGACCACCAGTACATTTTCTTCAAGTCGTTGTACATTTTTACACTACCAGGATGGATAGACAAGTAACCACTATGTGCCTCTTGTAAAATCCTTTAAATAAGCTCATTATCTTTGGGTACACAAACTCTGTCTCAGTACATCATACAACCATCGGTGCCAATACGAAATTCTGATTCATTTCCCATCTTGCACTGAGCCATCTTAGCTTGCAAGTCCTTATCATCTTTTTGAGCTTCACAAATCTCTTGAATAAACATCGGTCTAGTTCTTATCTCAGCCAAAATCGAACCATCATCAGTCACAGAAAACTGAGCGTTCATATCCCTCAAGGCAAATAATGACTTTCTACTCAAAGCGTCAACGACTACATTCGCCTTTCCCTGATGGTAGTCTATTATTAACTCGTAATCTTTTATCAGCTCTAACCATTGCTGTTGCTGTGAGTTCAAATCTTTTTGAGTCATCAAATGCCTTAAGTTTTTATGGTTGGTGTACACCTGACATTTCTTGCCATACAAATGGTGTCTCTAAATCTTTAATGCGAACACTATAGCCACTAGTTCCAAATCGTGGGTCAGGTAATTTTTCTCGTGCGGCTTTAGTTGTCTCGAGGCAAATGCTATCACTTTACCTTATTGCATGAGTACGCACCTCAATCCATTCAATGAGGCGTCACTATACACTACAAAATCTTGTTTGATTTCGGTTGCACTAAAACTGGGGCTTCGGTTAACAAAGCCTTTAATTTCTCAAAACTCTATTGGCACTTCTCTGTCCATTCAAACTTGATATTATTTTGTAACAACCTTGTCATCGGAGTGGCTATCATAGAGAATCCATTCACAGATCTTCTGTAGTATCTAGCCAAACCCAAAAAGCTTTGAACCTTTGTCACATTCCTCGGTGGTTTCCACTCAACGATGGCCGATATCTTACTCACATCAACTCTGATCCCGTCACCCAATACAATATGTCCCAAGAATCCAACATCTAGTAACCAAAATTCTCTTTTACTGAACTTGGCGTATAACTGCTTATCTTTCAAGTTTTGTAGAACCGTTCTCAAATGCTCTGCATGCTCGTTTTCATAACGCGAATAAATCAATATGTCATTGATAAAAATGACAACGACCTTATCCCAATATGGTCCGAAAATACAGTTCATTAAATCCATAAATACCACAGGGGCATTCGTTAAACCAAAGGGCATGACGAGGAACTCATAATGGCCATACCTCGTCCGAAAAGCAGTTTTCAGTACTTTTTACTCCTTATCCCTTAACTGGTAGTAGTCTAACCTTAAATCTATCTTAGAAAACATGGTGGCTCCCTTCAACTAAATGAACAAATCATTGATTCTTGGCAACAGATACTTGTTTTTCACAGTCACTTTGTTAAACTGTTGGTAGTCTATGCACAATCTCATCGACCTGTCTTTCTTTTTCACAAAAAGTACAGGAGCACCCCACGTTGAATAGCTTGGTCTTGCAAAACTTTTATCTGTTAACTCTTGTAATTACGTCTTCAACTCCCTTAACTCTTGTGGACCATTCTATACAGAGCAATCGAGATAAGTGCTGTACCAGGGACTAACTCAACACCAAACTCAACTTCTCTAGTAGGAGGAAACTCGGGAAACTCTTTTGGAAATACATCCAGGTACTCGCATACCATAGGCACTGTTTCAATTTTCACTTTAGACTCTTTGGTGTTCAACACTAATGCTAAGTAGGACTCATACCGCTTTCTCAAATATTTCTTGGTAGTTAAAGACAAGATTAGTACTGGTGAGTTATTCGATTCACCTGATTCAACCCGAATAATATCCCTATTCTTACATTTCATTTTAATGAACTTGCTACCACAGTTCACTATCACATCATAAGCAGTCAACCAGTCTATGCCAAGAATTAGGTTAAATTCATCGAATGGTAGCAGTATGAGGTTAGCCGGAAAATAATGACCTCTGTTCATCAAAGGACAATCTCTACATACTTTATCAACTATCACATATCTGCCTAACAGCTTTGACAATTTTATCACAAATTCAGTAGACTCAACAGACATTTTCATACTGGGTGCTAATTTCATGCATGCATAGGAATGAGTAGACCCCGGATCAATCAAAGCAATAACAGAAATATCGTGAAGAGAAAAAGTACCCTTAATCACATCTGGTGAATATGCCTCTTTGCGAGCGTGAATGGCATAAGTCCTTGCAGGGGCATGGCCTTTGAACCTCACAGCTGAATCTCTAGAAGCACCTCTACTGCTAGCCCCATTGTCCGGATTCTTTTGTGGTCTACCCTTCGAAGGAGCACTATTTGCCCTCACCTCTTATTTTTTATCTTTCTCATCTAATTTAAGGCAGCCTCGGATGAAGTGGTCTAATAACCCACATTTGAAACAGCCTCTTTCATTCCCTCTGTACTCGTCGAAATGACGCCGACCACACTGTGAACACTCCGGCCTATCTGGCCGATCACTACTAACACTTGGGATAGAAGTGGTTTGGGCTTTAGACGCCATGTACTGCTTGTTCTTATTTTTACTCGAGAATCCACCTGAAGCATTCGATCGGGTAGTGAAATCCCTCGATCTCTTAGATGAAGACTGATGTGACTTCCCAATCTGTCTCTTCTTCGAATCATGCGACTCAATAGCTGCCTTTCTCTTCTCTTTAACCAACTCTTCTGCTCTGCAAGCTCTCTCAATCAGTACTACAAATTCCATTAGCTCTAGATGCTGAAAAATACTCGGATATCTTCATTCAAGCCAACCTCGAACCTCTTACACATCATTGCCTCGATAAATACGCACTATCGGGTGTACTTACTGAGTCTTACAAACTCACATTCATATTCCGTCACTGTCATAAGACCTTGCTTTAGCTCTAAAAATTCCTTCCTCTTCTGGTCTATAAATCTCTGGCTAATGTACTTCTTCTAGAACTCTTCCTGGAGGAATTCCCAAGTTATCCTCTCTCTCGATACAACGAACACGAGAGTATTCCACCATTGGTAGGCCGAGTCTCGTAGGAGTGACACTGTACACTTCACACACTCCTCAGGCATACACGATAGCTCATCAAATACCTAATGGTATTTTTTAACCAGAACTCTGCCCTCTCTGGGTCATCATCAATATTAGCCCGGAATTCCTCAGCCCTTTGCTTTTGAATCTTGTCTACCAAAGTTTTCTCTCTCCTAACCATATCTACTTTTGAGGAGCTATAAGGGCATGCTGAGGAATCGGAGGAGGTGGGGGAGGTGGAGTGTTCGAATTCGCACGAAAAAACTCCGTATACCAAGTATCCATCATACAGAGGTAGGGTTCTCTAGCCCCTTAGCCCTGACCCATTGTCACGGGCTCGCTTTCGATAGGCGCGGTCCCTTCAGCGGGAGCCGGAGTATTATTCTCCACATCATCTGGCATAGCTCTATCAAGATCAATTTACTATATGAAAACATAATTTATAATCGTCAGGAGTCGTCACACTATCAATATACAACTATGGCATGTATAGCTAGACTCGTACTCATGCTAGGTTAGTCCTAGAATCGACTAAACCATAACTCTGATACCACTAATTGTAACATCCCTAACCCGAAGTCGATGCCGATACTGGGTTCTAGGCTTTATCATTCACAAATCATATACACACGTACAAGTCAGATCATATGAGCCCGTTAAAAATTAAAACTTTTTTAGACTTTGTCTAAAACTTTTTATCATGGGCCTACAAAGCACAAAACATCTCTTGGAAACCACTCGGGACCAACTTGGGTCCTTTAATCAACACTAGGAAAATAACCTTTGAAATAGGGCACATGCCCGTGTGGATAGGCAACATGCACATGTGGAACTTGAACATTGTAGTGCTGATAGCTCATGTGGCACACACGGCCTAAGCACCTAGGGACATGCCCGTGTCCTTTACCCGTGTAGATTTATTTTTCAATTCGAACCTACAAGGGTTTTCACACGACCTGGAAAATGCCCGTGTCCATGGCCTGTGTCCCTCACACAACCTCGACATGCCCTGTCTCAACTTGTGTTCGAAAACCTTGACATTTTGTTTCTGATGTCAGCAATCCTTAAGGGTCACACGGCTAAGGCACACGCCCGTGTGCTAGGCTGTGCCCTTCACACGGTTGAGACACATGGCCATGTCTCTGCCCATATGTTTACTACCATACACACTGACTTGCAAATTTAACTTGCAAGAGACACACGACCAGACAATACGATCATGACACTGGCCGTGTGTCACACACGACTTAGACACACACCCATGTATCTACCTGTGTGGACAAAGTAAGGCTATTTACCAAGCCTTTTCGCCACCCTTATTTGTATCAACCTACATAAAATCTAACATGACAAATCCACACAAGAGTATAAAGCTTAATCATCTACACAAGGCATTAACTCATTCATGAAAATATCATCATTTGCATACATCAATAAAGAATATTAGCCATTATCCAAGGCTTTGTACAAAGCAAAGGGATTCATCCCAAGCCGACCCCTTGGCTAAATTAACATTGACACAAAACTCAAAAGTCTAAGCCCTATACATGCCATACTCAATATAATAAACCAACTATATCAAATATTTCGGTTGATAGTGTGATCGATGCTTCTGACGTCCGATGATCCTCGAGCTAATTAGGTGGCACTATAAGAAAAAGGAAAGGAGAGGGAGTAAGCATATAGCTTAGTAAGTTGCATGAAAATAAATGTAACAACAACTTTACCATTCATCATCATTCTCATAATACGAAAGTAGGCATAAGCAGAACTTACTCATCACTATCCAATACAATTCACATAGCATATATTGAGCTCGCATATCTCATACATTTCAAATTGGTACCTGTACCACTCACTACATGGTCATAACTTTTCTCATTTCGATATAATTCATACATCTTTCGTTGAACCATTTGGAATGCCACCAGATACTTGATAGCCCGAACATGGGATAAAATGATGACGCCATGTCCCAGACATGGTCTTACACTGGCTAGCACATTAAAGTCGATGTCATGTCCCAGACAGGTCTTACACTGACTTTCATATATTGAGGCCTATACCATGTCCTAGATAGGTCTCGTCTTTCGGTGTTGATGCCATGTCCCAGACAGGTCTTACACTGACACATAACAAGCTGACGCCATGTTCCAGAAGGTCTTACACTAGCTTGTATATCCCGAGGCCGATGCATGTCCCAGACACGTCTTAAATTGGCACTCATGATGTGGCCGATGCATGTCCCAGAAATGTCTTACACTGGCTCACATACCCCTTAATGTCATGGTATGAATATCCAAGTCTATTCCAAATGTTCAACCGGGAATCTTTACTACATTAATTTCTCAACATGCATTCTCGTATTCACAATCATAACAATTTATGAAATATTAATTCCATCATACATCATAACAATATAGTTGCATTATTGACATACAACTTACCTCAGAATACAAAATGTAGGCGACTAGTTCGGCTTAGTCCACTAGCTTTGCTTTTCCTTGGGCTAGGCCCGGATTTTGAAATTCATGATCTAAAATGATAGAAATTCATTCATTTCATCAGCATATTAATCTAGACACTCAAAAATTTATAATTGAGCAAAATAGCCATTTTGCCCCTAGACTTTCACAAAATGACCATTTTACCCCTAGGTCCGAAAATCAATTTTTATCAAATTTTCTCACTAACCAAGCCTAGCCGAATATTTTTTATACTAGAAGCAGCCCATAATTCTCATTATTACACACATGTAACATCTATTTTACAACTTATGCAAAATGGTCCCTAGTTAGGGTTTCCATGAAAACTACTTCACAAAAGTTATTTATTTCACAACCATAACTCATATTCTTCCATAAAATCTCAGAAATCAATATGTCTACTATCATGGCAAAGCCTTAGACTTTGAACCATTTTGCAAAATAATCCCTTTGTTAGAAAGTTCATGCTACAATGATCTCAAAAGTACAAAAATATTTTAAAAAAGCCCTCAAAATCACTTACTTGCAAAGGCTTTAAGTTGCTGAAATTTTTCAAGCTTCCATGGCCATTTTCTTGGAGGAAAATAGATGGAGAAGAAAGACCAAAATAAAAAAGATGATAGCCTATTTCTTTTGTTTTATTTTATTCAATTTTAGGTCACTTAACTTTGACTTTCTCATCCCTTTTTGTCCCTATGGCTTGCCACCTCTATTTTAAGGGTGTATTTTCCATTTAAAGTTCCCAATTTTGATTCTCTAGCTATTTGACACCCTTAGCTATCAAAATAGAACTTTTGCACTTTATGCGATTTAGATTTTTTTTGCAATTAAGCATGCAATCGCTAAAATTAATCCATCAAAATTTTCATCCACTCATATATCATGCCACAACACATAAAATAATTTCAAAATAATTTCTCTGACTCTGGACTTGTGGTCTCGAAATCACTATTTTGACTAGGCCCAAAATCGGGCTGTTACAGTAATACATATATATACGCCAGTTATATACTTTTCATATACTCATTCTTTCTTATTTAATTAACTGAAGATTTCTTTAAACATTTCTTAATTCTCTTATTCACATATCCATTTCTAAATAGAACATACCTTCAAAATCCAACCAAAACAACCCGTTTTCTAATACATGCACTTGACTCAAAATAATTGTTCATTATTGTTATTTACAGTCGGACACATACACATAGAGTGAATACTTACGTAGACCCGAGTATGATTAAATTATTAAACAAATCATACCCTGATTTGATACAATACGACCTATACTAAAGTTGTACTTCATATATCAATCTTTTGACAACCATCAACATTATTCCAGAACTCCAAATGTTCAAAATAATCAATATTCAATTTTCATAAGATTACAGATAAAGTCATTATACAACTCAGATATGACAGAATCCAAATAACTTTAATTGAATCATATCATCATGGTGACTACCTTATTAGTGTAACACCCCGAACCCGAGACCATCGCCGGTGTCGGACACGAGGGGTTAACAAGCCAAGTTCACATGTTTTGCCCACCAATTTGACATTTCCAGTCAGGCTGGAAAACTGCGTCACTGTCGCCTTAAAAATCATATCTCGAGTTTCAAAACTCGGAAACTGGTTTCGTAAATTTTCCCTGAATTTAGACTCATATATCCATCCATGTATTTATTTCTAGAATTTTTGGTCAGGCCAATTGGTACAGTTTATTAGTTAAAGTCACCCATGTTACAGGGATCGACTGCTCTGACCTTCGCGCGTTATAACTTGAATATCTCTCTGTACAGGGCTTTAACACTGGTGCCGTTTGTTTCTAATGAAACTAGACTCAAAATGGAATCTGTAAATATAAGGCATGACTCATAATTCTTTCTGTATAATTTATAGTAAAATTTTAAAGTTGCGACAGGGGACCCAGAAACCGTTCTGGCCCTGTCTCACAATAGCCTTAATATCTCTTAACATGTAACTCCTATGACCATTTCGTTTCTTCCATATGAAAATAAACTCATCAAGGTTCATTTACATAGCTTATTCACTATTTAATACCATTCCTACAAATTTTGGTGATTTTCACATTCACGTCACTGCAGCTGGCAGCATCTGTTTTAAGGTAGGTCTTACCTATTTGGTAGTCTCCATGAACCAACTAGTCTTGCCATACATAGGTTCATATATGATCATTTTAACCATGCCAATGGCTGATCATGTGACCAACATTCCCATTTCAATCCATAGCCACATCATGACACCAAATATATACATACAAACCACAAATAGTCTAAGTTCATGCTTCCTTTTTGAGCCATTTTAGCATGGCCGTACATATATACATCACAACATATTTAACCAACAAGGGTAGTCCTATACATGCCATCTCAAGTTCAACCAAAATTTATACCAAAATGGAGGCTTGATAGTGTGGATGACTTTGACTTCAATGATCCCAAATCCGATTGCTTGAGCGAAATCTAGAAAACCGAGAGCCAAAGCAACGGGTAAGCATTTTTATGCTTAGTAAGTCTCAAGGAATATAATCAACTCTAATTACAGCAATACATTCACATAGCCAAATGCATCATTTCATTAATACACATTCTTACTTCACACTTCATCATTATATAATTTCACAAAGTATCAATCAATTCAATAACTGAAATTCATTAGTCGATTGAGCGAATGTTGCTCAAACATGTCGACTTTCAATGCACATATAAACGTACCTCATTCTTTGGGCTTTTTGAGTGTACTCATTGAATTTATTACAGCAACCAACACTCACCTCCAGCCCAAGATTCTTGAATATAACCGGATATAACCATGTGCACAAATGCCTTGGTCTTAGCCGGATAGAATGTCTCGCACGAATGCCTTGGTCTTAGCCGGATGTAGCCACTAGCACAATTGCCTTGGTCTTAACCGGATATAATTTCAGCATAATTGTCTTGAGTTTAGCCGGATATCATTCAATTTCCATGAACACATACATCAATTATCATTGGACATACATATTTCATTTTCGTTACTAAGGCTCAAACGCAATTATAGTCACAAGCATATTCGCCTTGGGACTTAGCCGGGTAGAATTCAAATACTCATGCACACATAATCAATAATCAATACACATCCATACTTTATTTCACATAATTCAAGTAGGGTCACTTCTTGAGGACTTACCTCGGATGTTGTCGAACGGCTTTGTCGGCTATTCGATCACTTTCTCCTTCCCTTGTCCAATTGTGGCCCTCTAAGCTCTTGAGCTAATTCAAACAAATTCAATTTATTAAAACCTCATTGTGCTAGCTTATGGCGAATATGACAAGGAGTTTAAATGGTCATATGGCCACCCTTTAGCTTGAATACACAATGGTCATGCACATTTTATACTACATCAAGCAATTCAATACAATTTATTCGAGCATCAAGGAAATGCTAAGGCCTTCAATAGGCTACCCAAGGCGAATATTCATGTACATGTTGAGGCCAATTATGCACTTAATACCTCACAAAAACAGCATGCATTTTACTAGTTAATGCTTTGCATATTGTGGCTCAAAACTTATAATATAGCATCAAGCACTTATATGTGTGCTAGGCGAATTGTGCTTGCAAATTTCACAATTATTCTTCAACATCTTCTTCTTTAAACAAACTTATTCATCACTTCCTTCATAACCAAAACATCATGTGCAAACATATATATACATATATGAGCATGGCGAATTTCAAGGTGTCCATAGCCATCCAAAACACAAATTTTAACTAACATGCAAGAAGCATGAACCATGCTCATGAATGCATCATGGCGAATATGACAATCATGCTCCTTTTCAACTTCAATCATGATAAAACAAAAGAAAGCTCAAAATCTTACTCAAGAGTAGACAATCCATCATTGCATGCATCATCATCAAGCTTCACACTTAGCATGCAATGGCTTTATCACCATAACAACTTTGGCCAAATACCATTTCCATGGCTTAACAAAGATTTGAGCCATGGCTAACATGCACATCAAGTTAGCAACCAAAACATGCATGAAACTCCTAACACAACCTCATACATACCTTAATCTTGATGCAAACTTAGCCAAATCTCCTTCTAGATCTCTTCCAAACCAAGCATGAAGCAAAATCCTCCTTCTTCCTTAGTTTTGGCTCAAAGAAAGGATGAACAAAATTTTTTCTTTCCTTCTCTACAACTCACGGCAATGGGGGGAATACCTCACTCACACACATTTTTTTCATTCTTTTCTTACCCATACACCTTTGTTTATTATTTCTCCCTAATGCACCAACAAAACATGTTTCATGACATGTTTTGCCCATCCTCTCTTGCCATGGCCGCCACTTCATGTTGGGGGAAATTTGACATGCAAATCCTTATTTTTGCATGCATGAGCAACTAGTCATCACACATTTCCCATCATACTTTCAAAGTTCACTACTAGGTCCTTTCTAGTGAAATTCGCATTTATAACACTAAATCGAAACATCAAAAATGTCACACACAAATTAACACATATCATAGGCATCAAAATAAATTTTAAATTATTTTTATGCCTCGGTTTTGTGGTCCCGAAACCATATCCCGACTAGGGTCAATTTTGGGCTGTCACAATTAGTATCTAGATACACGGTCCTTTTCAAAAATACTTTTTAAACTTATTCATTTATTTCATAGATCTTACTCAACCCTTAACCCTAAGTGTATGAATACCTGATCTTAGCCATACATAATACAAAACTAACAGAAATTATCCATAACTTACCATAAGGACAAATATACAAATCTTACTAGACATATATGATAGAACATGCCATAGAGGCTAAACAAAATACGCCATAAGGCTTCACACGGAATACGCCACAAAAGCGTCATATAGAGTCACATGTTTACTATCTTGATGGACTTTCACATAAATTCATGTACCGTTATTAGCCAATTTGATTTACATATTTTGAAGGCTACACCATGGATATTTTGTAACAGCCCAATTTTAGGGCTAGTCAGAATAGTGGTCTCGGGACCACAAATCTGAAGTTAGAGAAATTATTTTATTATTAATATAGAGTCATAGCATGTTTATATTAGTGCATGAAAAATTTGGTGAGCTAATTTTAACTCTTGTGAGCCCAATTACAAAAAATGACTAAATCGTAAAAACTGCAAAAGTCCTAATTTGATAGCTAAAGGTGTTATTTTATTATAGAAACAAATTTGGGGGATTTTAAAGGGTAATTATACCCATTTATAGGAGCATAGAAGGCCATAGAGTCAAAGAGGAGACAAAATTTTAAAATTTGATGGGTTAGGTGGCTTATTTTGACTAAAATAGAAATAGATAAAAGAAAGATGATATCATTCCTTTTCATCTTCTTCCTCCACCAATTTTTAGCCAAAAATCGGGTTTTAAGAGCTTGAAATTTCAGCAACTTTAAGCCTTCACAAGTAAGTGATCCTAATGGCTTTTCTTAAATATTTTTGTACTTTTGAGGCCCTTGAAACATGAGCTTTCAAATGAGGGTACTGTTTTGCAAAATGATTAAGAGTCTAGGATTTTTCCATGAAAGGATTTGGGATGTTTGTTGAGTTTTTATGGAAGAAAATGAGTCTTGGGTGTCTTATAAACAACTTTTGTGAAAGGTGTTAGCATGAAAACACCTAAAAGGACTAATGTGCATAAGTTGTAAAATAGATAATAAATGTGTGAAATAGTGGGAATTTGGAGTTACTATAAGAGTCAAAGAGGTTTGGTTAGTCTTGAGAAATAAAGAAATTCAATAAAAATCGATTTTCAAGCCTAAGGGCAAAATGGTCATTTTGTCAAGGTCTAATGGCAAAGTGGTCATTTTACCAAAAAAGTGAATCTTCGATTGCCTAATTTTATTTAATGGTTAAATAAGTTTATTTTTCTGCTATAGATCAAGAAATACCGAATCCGAACTTAGACCGAGAGAAAGCCAAGCAAATCAACTAAACTGACTAGTCGCCACATTTTGTGATCCGAGGTAAGTTGTATGTAAATAATACAACTACTTTGCTAATATATATGTCTGAATTGTATCGAAATTATTATAGCATAAATTACTTGACTTGTGGAAATGAGAAAATGTGATGAAAATAGAGATAGTAAAATTCCCGTTGGAACCCTAGGGAAATAAATCGGATATTCATGCCATAACGATAGGGTCATTTGTGAGAGCTAGTGTAAGAGCATGTCTGGGACATGGCATCAGCATTGGGACAAGGGCTAGTGTAGGACATGTTAGGGACATGCGTTGGCCTCGAGACATAAGCCAGTGTAAGACATGTTTGGGACATGCACCGGCTACGAGATGATAGTCAGTTTAAGACCATGTCTAGGACATGGCATCTACTTGAGATATGAGCCAGTGTAAGATCGTGTATAGGACATGGCATCAGCACCTTACCCTATGCTTTAGGCTTATGTAATATCCAGTAGTATTCTGAATGGTTCAATGGTGAAAGTCATGTTTTTAAGCTAATGAGGAAAGTATAACTGTGTTGTGAGTGGTACATGTACCTAATTGGTACGTATGAGAGATGAGCTCAATATATATATGACTTGCATGGATGGTATTGAGTAAGTTATGCTTTTGCCTACCTTGGTGTTGTGAGCATGTTGATTATTGATAAATGGTTATTGTATATTTACTTATATGCAACTTACTAAGCTGTTATGCTTACTCCCTTCCTTTTTCATTTCCTTATAGTGCTTCTTAACTAACTCAAGGATCACCGAAAGTCAGAGATATAGATCACACTATCAACCAAAGCATTCTGTATAGTTGGATTTTTATTTTTGAATATGGCATGTATAGGACTTAGACTTTATTATTTTGTGTCATTGAGGTTTGGCCATATGTATTGGCTTGGGTTGGAAACCCTTCAATTTGTATTAAGCCTTGAATTATGGTTAACATTATTTTGAATTTATAAAAGATGCATTATCATGGTTTAATGAATGTCTATGGTGGCTGATTTGGTTATAGGAATTATGCTTGTTTTGGTATTGGTTGGTATTTGTATAGAAGTACATATGAAAGGGTGGAAATGGGGCTTGGTAAATAACCTATTATTGTCCATACGGGTAGGCACACGAGTGTGTTTTTAGGCCGTGTGTAACACACGGTCTACCCCATAGGCGTGTGGTCTGGCCGTGTGTCCCTTGTACATAAAAATTTCAAGTCAGTATGCATGATAGTAAATACACAGGCAGAGACACGGCCGTATGTCTGAACTGTGTGAAGGGCATGGCCTAGCACACGGGCGCGTGCTTTAGCCGTGTGACACTTATGAAATGCTGACTTCAGAAACAAAATGTCTAGGTTTTTACACACGGACTAAGATAGAGGCGTGTCACGGCCGTGTGAAGGACATGAGTCAGGGACACGGACGTGTGCCAGACTTTGTGAAAACCCCTGTAGGTGTGCATTTAGAATTAATTCCACATAGGTGGAGGACACGGGCGTGTCCCTGTTTTGTTTAGGCCATGTGAGACAAACGGACCATTAGCACGACCATGTTGGAATGGTCACACGGGCATGTTGTCCCTTCCACACGGGCGTGTGCCCTTGTGTCAAGTGACATTTTACTATAGTTGTCAAAAGGACCCGGATTGGTCCCGAATGATTTTCGATGTGTGTTTTGGGCATCGTAAGCCCATATTAAGAATATATTGATAAGTTTAAGAAATTTTTAAATTTTCCAAGTAATGAAGACTCAGAATTTTTTGTAAGTATGAGTTTAAGTTTGGTAACGCCTCGTATTCTGCCCCGACGTAGGATACGGGTATGGGGTGTTACATTTAGTGGTATCAAAGCTATGGTTTAGTCGGTTCTAGGACTAACCTAGCAAGATTACGAGTCTAGTTATACATGCCATAATTGTATACTGATAGTGTGACGAAGTCTGACGTTTATAAATTATGTTTTTATATAGTAAATGGATCTTGATAGAGCCATAGCGGATGACATGGAAAGTAAGGCAACGGCTCCCGCTGAAGGGACCGTGCCAGTTGAGAGTGAGCCCGTGACTATAGGCCAAGGCGGAAGGGCTAGAGAAGCCTACCTCCGAATGATGGATGCTTATTACACGGAGTTCGTCCGTGCGAACCCAAACACTCCACCTCCCCCACCTCCTCCGATACCTCAATATGCTGCGGTAGCTTCGCAAAGCGCGGATATGATTAGGAGAGAGAAGCCTCCGGTAGACAAGATCCGAAAACAAGGGGCTAAAGAATTATGGGCAAATCTCGATGACGACCCGAAGAAAGCAGAGTTTTGGTTAGAGAATACCATCAGGATGTTTGACGAATTGTCATGCACGCCTGAGGAGTGCGTGAAATGTGCCGTGTCGCTCTTGGGAGATTCGGCATACCAGTGGTGGAACACACTTGTGTCTGTGGTACCAAGAGAGAGAATAACATGGGAATTCTTCCAAGAAGAGCTCCAAAAGAAGTATATTAGCCAAATGTTCATAGACCAGAAAAGAAAGGAATTCCTAGAGTTGAAGCAAGGAAGTAGGACAGTGACAGAGTATGAACGAGAATTTGTGAAACTCAGCAAATACGCGTGGGAGTACATGTCCTCAGAAGCCACCATGTGTAAGAGGTTCGAGGATGGCCTCAATGAAGATATCTTAGTGTTTGTTGGTATTTTAGAGATAAGAGAGTTTGTAGTGCTCGTCGAGAGAGCATGCAAGGCAGATGAGCTAGTAAAAGAAATAAGAAAAGTGGCTATTGAGTCGTGGGATTCAAATAGACAAATGGGGAAATCACATCAGTCATCGTCTAAAAGATCAAGAGAGTTTGCTACCCGATCAAATGCTTCGGTGGGGTTTTTGAATAGAAACAAGAACCAGTAGAATGCAAGTTCTAGAGCTCAGACCACTTCTGTTGCGAGCGTCAGTAGTGCTCGGCCAATTAAGCCAGAATGTCCGCAATGTGGTAGACGCCATTTTGGTGAGTACCGAGGTAAAGAAAAAGGGTATTGAAAATGTGGGTCACTGGACCATTTCATCCGAGACTGTCCAGATGTTGAAGAGGAGAGAAAAAGCAAGAAGCGAAGGCAAGTAGTGACCCATTGAGGGGTAGACCGCAAAAGAACCCTGGAAGCGGAGCTTCTAGTAGAGGTGCACCCAGAGATGCTGCATTGAGGTTCGAAGGCAGAGCGCCTACAAGGACTTACGCTGTTCGTGTCCATGAAGAGGCAGAGTCTCCTGACGTGATTACGATACCTTTTCTATCCATGGAATATCTGTTGTTGCTTTAATTGACCCGGGGTCGACCCAATCCTATATTAGTATGGAATTGATACCTCGTATGAACATGTTAGTAAAGCTCACAAAATTTGTGATAAAAGTGTCTAACCCCTTAAGTAAACATGTGCTTGTAGACCAAGTGTGTAGAAATTGTCCTTTGACAATTAGAGGTCATTGTTTTCCGGCTAATTTGATGTTATTGCCGTTTAATGAATTTGATGTGATCCTTGGGATGGATTGGTTGACTTCTCATAGTATTGTAGTGGACTGTGGGAGAAAAGTTGTTGAGTTGAAATGTAAAGACGGAAGTGTCTTTCGGGTTGGACCAAATAAACCGAATAAACCAACTGTGGTGATATCACCTTTGGTTGCTAAAACATATTTCAGGAAAGGATATGACACATATCTTGCTTTTCTGTTGAATACTCAAATATCTGAGTTGAAGATAGAATCGGTACCAGTGGTTTGTGAGTTTATAGATGTATTTCTGAAAGAATTACCCAGACTACCACTAGAGAGGGAAATTGAGTTTGAAATAGAGTTGGTACCAGGCATGACACCCATTTCTATTGCTTCGTATAGAATGGCCCCAACAGAGTTGAAAGAGTTGAAAGTACAGTTACAAGAGTTAACAGATAAAGGTTTTGCGAGACCTAGTTATTCACCGTGGGGTGCACCAGTGTTGTTTGTGAAAAAGAAAGATGGGTAGATGAGGTTATGTATAGACTATAGACAGCTCAATAAGGTAATAGTGAAGAACAAGTATCCTTTGCCAAGGATAGATGATTTATTCGATCAGTTGAAGGGAGCCACGGTGTTCGCCAAGATAGACTTAAGATCTGGTTATTATCAGTTGAGAGATAAAGAGCAAGATGTACCGAAGACTACTTTTCAGACGAGGTATGGGCATTATGAGTTCCCTGTCATGCCCTTTGGTTTAACTAATGTCCCAGCGGTGTTTATGGATTTGATGAACCGCATTTTTCAAGCGTATTTGGATAAGTTCGTAGTGGTCTTTATCGATGTCATATTGATTTACTCGCGTGATGAGGGTGAGCACGTGGAGCATTTGAGAACTGTGTTACAGCCTTGAGAGACAAGAAATTGTACACCAAGTTCAGTAAGAGTGAATTTTGGCTTAAGGTGGTCAGATTTTTAGGACACATTGTGTGGGGTGATGGGATTAGAGTTGACCCAAGCAAGAACTCGGCTATTGTTGAGTGGAAACCACCAAAGAATGTGACTGAGGTTCGAAGCTTCTTGGGCTTGGTCGGGTACTATAGAAGGTTTGTTCAGCGGTTTTTTATAATCGCTACTCCAGTGATGAGGCTATTACAGAAAGATGTCAAGTTCGAATGGATAGAAAAGTTGCAACAAAGTTTCGAAAAGTTAAAGGCTTTATTGACCGAAGCACCAGTGTTAGTGCAACTAGAGTCGGGTAAAGAATTTGTGATATATAGCGACACCTCCTTGAATGGTTTGGGGTGTGTGCTCATGCAAGAAGGCAAGGTTATAGCCTATGCCTCAAGACAACTAAAGCCACACGAGAAAAATTACTTGACGCATGATTTAGAGTTGGCTGCTATCATATTCGCATTGAAAATTTAGACACACCATCTATATGGCGAGAAGTGTCGGGTGTTCACTGATCATAAGAGTCTTAAGTACTTAATGACTCAAAAGGAGTTAAATTTTTGGCAATGTGGATTGTTAGAGCTAATAAAATATTTGAGTTGATTATCGATTACTATTTGGGAAAGGCGAATGTAGTTGCTGGCGCTTTGATTAGAAAATCGCTATTTCCGTTGAGGGCCATGAGTAGTTAGTTGACAGTGTCTAACGATGGTTCGGTTTTAGCATAGTTAAGAGCTAGACCGACATTTCTTCAAGATATCTATGAAACTCAAAAAGGAGATGAGGAGTTGCAAGTTAAAATAGCTTAGTGCGAGACGGGGAAAGAATCCAAATTTCGTATTGGTACCGATGGTTGTATAATGCTCAAAGATAGAGTTTGTGTACCCAAGAACAACAAGTTGATCCAGAAGATTTTAGATGAGGCACATAGTGGTTGTTTGTCTGTCCACTCGGGTGGTGTAAAAATGTACAACAACCTGAAGAAAACGTACTGGTGGTCGGGAATGAAAAGAGACATTTTAGAGTTCATTTCCAAGTGTCTAGTGTGTCAGCAAGTGAAGGCTGAACATCAGGTACATTCGGGTCTACTTCAGTCCATCATCATTCTTGAGTAGAAGTGGGATCGGATTACGATGGACTTCTTGACGGGTTTGCCATTAACCCCGAAGAAAAAGGATGTTGTTTGGCCGACTTATATGTATTCAATATTTTATACCAGTGCATACTAACTAATCCTGTAAAAGATTGGCCGACTTATACGTATTCAAGACCGTAAGGCTTTATGGAGTGCCGTTATCAATTATTTCAGATCGGGACCTAAGATTTACCTCGAGGTTTTGGAAAAAGTTACAAGTGGCACTGGGAGCAAAGTTGAGTTTTAGCACGGAATTTCACTCGCAAACCGATGGTTAGTCGGAAAGAGTGATTCAGATCTAAGAGGACATGTTGCGGTGTTGTGTTCTCGAGTTTCAGGGAAGTTGGGAAAGGCACTTACCATTGGTTGAATTCACCTACAACAATAGCTATCAGTCAAGTTTGAAGATGACGCCTTATGAGGCTTTATATGGGCGAAGGTGTCGAACGCCCTTATATTGGACTAAACTCAGAGAGAGTCAGATTCACGGGGTTGATTTAATCAAAGAGACTGAAGAGAAAGTCAAAGTGATTCGTGATTGTTTGAAAGCCACTTCATATAGACAGAAATCTTACATGGATTTGAAATAGAAAGAGATTGAATTTCAAGTCGGTGATCGAGTATTTTTGAAAGTATCCCTGTGAGGAAAGTTTTGAGATTTGGTAGAAGGGGCAAGTTGAGTCCCCGTTTCATAAGACCCTATGAGGTTACTGAAAGAGTAGGGCCGGTTGCCTATCGATTGGCTTTTCCACCAAAATTGGAAATGATTTACAATATGTTTCATGCATCCATGCTACGTTAATATAGATCAGACCCTTCGCATGTGATTGCGCTGTCAGAGGTTGAGATTCATCCGGACATGACTTATGGCGAAGAGCTGGTCAAGATATTAACTTGTGAAGTCAAACAGTTGAGGAATAAGAGTATAACACTTGTGAAATATTTTTGGCATAGATATGGAGTCGAGGAAGCCACATAGGAACCTGAGGAAGCTATGAGAGATCAGTACTCAAACTTATTCACTGATAAGATTTTTGAGGGCGAAAATCTCTAAGGGGGAGAAATGTAACAGCCTGATTTTCAGGCTAGTCAGAATAGTGGTCTCAGGACCAAAAATATGAAGTCAGAGAAATTATTTTATTATTAATATAGAGTCATAGCATGTTTATATTAGTGCATGAAAAATTTGGTGAGCTAATTTTAACGTTTGTGATTGCGAAAAAGGACTAAATTGCATAGAGTGAAAAAGTCCTAATTTGATAGCTAAAGGTGTTATTTTATTAGAGAATCAAATTTGGGGGATTTTAAAGGGCAATTAGACCCTTTTATAGGAGCATAGCTGGCCATAGAGTCAAAGAGGAGACAAAATTTTAAAATTTGGTGGGTTAAGTGGCTTATTTTGACTAAAATAGAAATAGATAAAAGAAGGATGATATTATCCCTTTTCATCTTCTTCCTCCACCAAAATTTTTAGCCAAAAATGGGGTTTTAAGAGTTTGAAATTTCAGCAACTTTAAGCCATCACAAGTAAGTGATCCTAATGGCTTTTCTTAAATATTTTTGTACTTTTGAGGCCCTTGAAACATGAGCTTTCAAATGAGGGTACTATTTTGCAAAATGATTAAGATTCTAGGTTTTGGGATGTTTTCTGAGTTTTTATGGAAGAAAATGAGTCTTGGGTGTCTTATAAACAACTTTTGTGAAAGGTGTTAGCATGAAAACACCTAAAAGGACTAATTTGCATAAGTTGTAAAATAGATAATAAATGTGTGAAATAGTGGGAATTTGGAGTTTCTATAAGAGTCAAAGAGGTTCGATTAGTCTTGAGAAATAAAGAAATTTGATAAAAATCAATTTTCAAGTCTAAGGGTAAAATGGTCATTTTGTCAAGGTTTAGGGGAAAAATGATCATTTTACCAAAGAAGTGAATTTTCGATTGCCTAATTTTATTTACTGGTTAAATAAGTGTATTTTTCTATTATAGATCAAGAAATATTGAATCCGAACTTAGACCGAGGGAAAGCCAACTAAATCGACTAAATGACTAGTCGCCACATTTTGTGATCCGAGGTAAGTTGTATGAAAATAATACAACTACTTTGATAATATATATGTCTGAATTGTATCGAAATTATTATAGCATAAATTGCTTGACTTGTGGAAATGAGCAAATGTGATGAAAATAGAGATAGTAAAATTCCCGTTGGAACCCTAGGGAAATAAATTGGATATTCATGCCATAACGATGGGGTCATTTGTGAGAGCTAATGTAAGAGCATGTCTGGGACATGGCATCGGCATTGAGACGAGGGCTAGTGTAAGACATGTCAGGGACATGCATCGGCCTCGAGACGTAAGCCAGTGTAAGACATGTCTGGGACATGCATCAGCTGCGAGATGATAGTCAGTGTAAGACCATGTCTGGGACATGGCATCTACTTGAGATATGAGCCAGTGTAAGATCGTGTCTAGGACATGGCATCGGCACCTTACCCTATGCTTGAGGCTTATGTAATATCCGGTAGTATTCCGAATGGTTCAACGGTGAAAGTCATGTTTTTAAGTTAACAAGGAAAGTATAACCGTGTTGCGAGTGGTACATGTACCTAATTGGTACGTATGAGAGATGAGCTCAATATATATATGTGACTTGTATGGATGGTATTGAGTAAGTTATGCTTATGCCTACCTTGGTGTTGTGAGCATGTTGATTATTGATAAATGGTTATTGTATACTTACTTATATGCAACTTACTAAGCTGTTATGCTTACTCCCTTCCTTTTTCATTTCCTTACAGTGCTTCCTAACTAACTCAAGGATCACCGGAAGTCAGAGATATAGATCACACTATCAACTGAAGCATTCGATATAGTTGGATTTATATTTTTGAATATGGCATGTATAGGACTTAGACTATATTATTTTGTGTCATTGAGGTTTGGCCATATGTACTGGCTTGTGTTGGAAAACCTTCAATTTTTATTATGCCTTGAATGATGGTTAACATTATTTTGAATTTATAAAATATACATTATCACGGTTGAATGAATGTCTATTGTGGCTGATTTGGTTATAGGAATTATGCTTGTTTTGGTATTGGTTGGTATTTGTATAGAACTACATATGTAAGGGTGGCAATAGGGCTTGGTAAATAGCCTATTATTGTCCACACGGGTAGGCACATAGGCGTGTGTCTAGGCCGTGTGTGACACGCGGTCTACCCCATAGGCATGTGATCTAGCCGTGTATCCCCTGCACATAAAAATTTCAAGTCAGTATGCATGATAGTAAACACACGGGCACAAACATGGTCGTGTGTCTCAGCCTTGTGAAGGGCATGGCATAGCACACGGGCGTGTGCTTTGGCCATGTGACCGTTATGAAATGCTGACGTCAGAAACAGAATGTCGAGGTTTTTACACACGGGCTAGGACACGGGCGTGTGCCAGGCCATGTAAAAACCCTTGTAGGTGTGCATTTAGAATTAATTCCACATGGGTGGAGGAAACGGGTGTGTCCCTATTTTGCTTAGGCTGTGTGAGACACACGGGCCATTAGCACGGCCGTGTTGGAATGGTCACATGGGCGTGTTACCCCCTCAACATGGGTGTATGCCCCTATGTCAAGTGACATTTTCCTATAGTTGTCAAAAGGACCTGGATTGGTCCCAAATGATTTTTGATGTGTGTTTTGGGCGTCGTAAGCCCATATTAAGAATATATTGATAAGTTTAAGAAAGTTTTAAATTTTCCAAGTAATGAAGACTCGGAATTGGTTGTAAGTATGAGTTTATGTTAGGTAACACCTCATATTTCGCCCTAGCATAGGATACGGGTATGGGGTGTTACATATTCAAACAGACATATCATGCCATAGGTCTTAACCACATGGTCTTACATACATTCATGTAAGATGTCTTCCCAATCCAGTCTTCATCTTACTCGAGGCTACACCATGAAAGTTTCCAAATCATACCAAGCTGTCATGGGCCTCTACCTCATGGTCTTACATTTGATTTCAATATGTGATATGTCAGTTTGGTTAGCAATATAACTGCTTTCCTAAAGGCTTCACAATAGAACGTTAACTCATCATTTACTTACCCAAATTATCACCTTTTCACAAACTCATATGCCTCATATACTAGACCTTTACCTGTATGCTTATCAAACATGATTTTTTTAACAAAACTTATATGCATATTATTACAAAACATCTCTCATCTTTACTATACCCATACCCTTACCATTTTCCGTAGACATCATCATTCCATCTACGATTGTGTATACATATACTTCTTATTTGAATAGTTTATATAAAAAAGTTAGGAAAGAGACTCACCTGCACTCACCTACAGTAAATTGAAGCTCTAGGCTCAATCATTCATCATTAAGCAACAACAACCATTGCTTACAGAACAAAGAAACACTACTTAAACTTCTTCATAAACAACTTACCATCATCTTAAGCATTTACAACCTTCATGAAAAGCGTCGTACTTACATCTTATTGTTCATACACTCCTTATAGACTTACTCATTTAGAATTTAACATGCAGAGTTGTAATACTTACCCAAAGTTGGAATAACCACAGGTTAAACCAAGAATTTAAGTTTTCAATACAAGGAAGAAGAAATGAAATTAGTTCCAAAAAAGAGTCGGAGAGTAACATTTAGAATCCTGAGAAAACTCCTCTCAAAACCTTTATCTTATATATATATAATCCAATCTCCCTTATAGTCATCCAACAATTGTCACACATTTTAGAATTTACCTTCTTAAGGGCTTACAGCTTCCGAGGGAAACATAAATAAGTACCTCGCATTCACAATTATCAGGCTAGGCTATCCAGTTGATTTCTAACCAGATTACTTATAATCTAATTAGCACAATACTCCAGAAAAACAAGGTGTAATACATTTTTGGTGCTAAATCATACCATACTTAACCGCAATCGCTTAACGTAGACTTCCCCTTAATATAGTAGAATAGCATGAAACATATAGCCCACATGTATACAACAAAATAAGAAATTGGGCGGATTACACTTCGCCAGACAGACTATTTTACTACTATACACCAAAACCTTAGACTCACCAGGCTTAAGGTGTTACATATAGCCCAAATCTATCAACATATCTACATATGGCATACCTTACTACCTCAATTTACCAACAACTACATCAAATTTTAGACTAACACCATTAGAACCTTTCTTAGTTTTAGCCATTGACTTCCACTTTAGCTACATAACAAGAAACTTTAAACAATAGTTGCAACTAGCTTGATCAACTCCTGCAAATTAGAAATAACATACGTATTAGCCATGAGCAATCTCATTTACCTACGTAGACCACGCAGAAAACTCTAACTCAGTGACAAGTTATAACAACCAAAACTATGACCGACTGACTACTGGTGAAACTAGATCCAGTTTTTAGCAGAGAAACACTACTCAAGAAGACAAAACCTTAACCAAGTTAGGTTCATGGCATGTCATCAATATTATGAAGGAAAATGTGATCCTAATATATAGTTTCCTCACATAAAATTGAAGTTGGCTAAATAAGTGGCAACTTTCAAGTAAGTGTTAGAAAGCTTCAATAACTAGCTAAAGATGCCTATAAACAACTAGGTTCTAACTGTGATCCTTTGTCCATTTTTGTATGCTAGGTGGGAGTATCTTCGAAAAATAAAGTTATTTCTAGATACCTATGATAATACCACTGGCCTTAGAAATCACCTTAACCATTTCTATTTTTTCCATAACTTGAGAGGTATCTTTAGCCCAATATAGTCACGTGTCTTCCCTACCACTATCAAGGGACATGCTAGAACTTGGTGGTACTCATTAAAACTAAGTTTCATTTGAACCTAAATCAACTTAACTAAGGGTATTTAAATGGTTGATTTGGTTAATACTTGAACCAAACTACCATTAATTGAATTAACCAAAATTTTGAAACTCTTAACTGCTAACTGAACCGATTTTTTTTAACTTATTAATCGATTTAATTAATTTGGTTAATTTAGGTGATTAACCAAATTTTTTTTACATTTTTTTGGTTCAAACAAGTTTAAAACATAAAAAAATCCATGAATTTTTTTCTTTATTTTTCAATTCAAAATTTTTAAAAGAAATAAAAACAAAAAATAGCACATTACATTAGAAACATTAATTTTTTTTCTTTTCTTTGTTTACTTTTTATTGACTTTTTAGTTTAATTTTTTCCAAATATTTTTAGTTTTCACAATTTTTAAGCCCAATATAAGAAAATTTATAAATCCATTAATTTTTATATTTCAAATTATATAATGTATTGAACCTATCTTTAATACATTAAGCCTATAATATGTTATTATTAATTTTAATTAATTGGTTAATTCGATTAATTACACATCTTCGAATCAAATTAATCCACAATCAAAATTTTCACAAACCTTTAATCGTCTCGAATTAAAATTTATGGCTGATCGAACTAATTCAGTTTAGTTTGTTAATTTGGTAAAAAAAAAATACACACCCCTAAGCTTAATTGCCATTTCTTGGGCCACTTTAAAAGTAGTTAAATAACATATTAACAATCCATCGGCTTAATGTCTATTAAACAACACACTAATGGAACCCTATGAGAGTAAATTAAAAAGGTTTAATGCCTCCAACCTAAAAGTTAAAGACCTTAATGATAAATAGACAAACACTTCACTTACAAGGGGATTGTCATAGACATTGAAGTATGCTCTTGCTGATGCTCAACCTATGAAAACACTACCAACTCCATAGACATAAAAACACACTTAAGCTAAAAAGATAAAGATAGCAAAAAAATAAAAAAAAATTGGAACACCCAAACATAGACCAGAAGTAGGAAAAACATAAATATATGGTATCCAAGAAGAAGTTAGATCATTCTTCTGATTAATATGGTTTACAACCTAACCATCCTAATGACTAACAACAGTCAAATAGTAAAAGAGAATGGACCCCAATCCATTCTTAGTTTAAGCAATACACTCCCATAAATACCACCAAAACCAACATAATGTAAGCTATCATGAAAGAAGGATTGGTGGTGAGTTCGACCTTCAATGCTTGGCAATTGCAATTAGAAAAAATTTAAGAAACACTAGGAATTTCATGACTACATGGGTTACTCTAATAAAAATTTCATCAGGCTAAAAAGTGCCATCAAATCACTTATACAAATAGGGGAGCTTAAACGATATATATTGTAATTTGATTATTAGTTCATAAAATAGAAATTAAACAAACTGTAAGCAGGCGTAATGAAAGAAATAAATCTTACATAATTTAGATTCCATCTTGGATTAGTTTTGTCAAGTTTACCACTTTAAAATACATACAATAATAGTGAATAAAATTTATACCTTGAACTAAGGTGGTTGACATCTTAGTTTAATTTTCCTTCACTTTCGTATGAACATTAAGCTTGATTGTCAAAATTTTGCACCTATCCAAACGTCTGGCTTATAGTGGTAATCCACACTAGGAACTTGGGAAAACTGTATAAGGTAAAAATCCACTTTTCTGAGATAGTTCTACCTATTTGATCATGCAAATCCACCTCTTCACTTTCAACCTCTAAACTGAAACGTTGAAAAAACTTGAAGAAAAATCAAGGTGGAAAGTATTCCAAGTCTTTCAAGGGTGTATGGCAAGAGAGAAAGTAAGAAGAAAAGTAACATTTATTCACATGAAGAGGGGCGATAGAAAAAGAATATATAGGCTGGGGTTTTTAACCAACTTTTGGTAAATTACACCATAAGCCTTTGGTACTTTTAAACTTATTCAATTTAGTCCATTCCGTTTTAAGTTCCAAATTTCATTATCATGCATGACCCATTAGGCTGCCAATTATATTGGAAAGAAATATATTGTACTTTAGGTAAGAAATAATTATATTTGTAGATCATTAGGGAGATCTAGCAACCCATTATGACATAAATATTGGAATAGTCAAAAATGAATTTTCAACATAGCTTTTTAATGTTTGATACTTATGTGCAATTTGATCCTTCCACCAAAATATCCAAATAAACTAAAAGATGTGGCATGATATTTACCTCAGCTTATCCATTTTAGTTTTGCAACCCCTTGTATCAACCCAGACTAATTGCCTTGACCAATGACTTGTAGTTAATATAAGTTAAGAGCATATAGGATATGTCCCTTCATATCACTTAGGGTGATGAACCTTCTCTAGAACACTCCACCACCTTCACATGCCTAATCTTACATCTAGAACATCCTACCTTAAGTATCCATCATCTCAAATCCATTTCATGATGAGTCAAATGTAACTCTCATAATGGGTCATGTTCAGTGTACATATTCTCATAACAAGCACCCACATGTTATCCTCAACTATCATATAGTTATTCAACTTATGAGATAGGTTGCATGCACCCCTATTCATGGGACCTTAACATGTGTTGACCTTTGAGCATTATTGATGCCCTATCTTAATAATACGATGGCCAAAAACAATTTAGGAATCATAGTTTTGATGTATAGGAATTTCATAATTGTAACTCCTTGCAAAAGACCATATGTGTTCTATAAGCATTTTCTACAAAAGTTCTAAATGTCATTAATATTAGCATTTTACTCATGCATAAAGAAATATCTCAATGTCATTATAAACTTTATAATAAAAAATGTTTACTTTTAAATACTAAATAATGATTATAAGCAAATCATGATTGGTTTGTAGGGCTTACACTAACACTACGTGCACAAATATTCATTAATAATAAAATGAGCTAAACTCGCTCACCAACAACAAGATAAATTAATAAGCAAGTGACTAGTTTTGACCACCATCAATGTTATTTTGGGGAAAAAGGAATAATAGATTGTCAACAAATTGAAGTTAAATCTCGTATGATGAGTGTAATTGCACTTGACACTTTCCTATAAAAAGGAAACTGGAGAATCATGATGTCTCTTCTGTCGACCATGACGACAAGCTGCTTATAAATAATGGAAATGACCCAATTGTGATTGTTGTAGTTTGTGGAAAATTCTATAATTTAGTGTATCCTTATTGACAATTGAAACACCAATGACTTATTAAAATGGTGAGCTTTTTGAAAAATAGGTCTTCTAGAGAAGGATTTCATACCAACTCCCCCTATTTTTGTTTTGCAAATCGATCACGGGCACTCTAATTTTACTTGTCACTATTAAAGATGAAGAGCACACCACAATGATCATGGTTGATTTCTTTGTAATGGACCAACCTTCTCTATATAATGCAATTTTTGGGAGGCTATTGATAGAGTGGGTAAGAATGATTACAACTATTTATTACCTCGTTGTTAAAGTCCTCAGTCCTATAGAAGTACAAATAATGACTTCTAGTAAAAAAATAGCTTGGCAGTGATATTTTTTTCTATTCATTGACTTATCGAAAGTCCAATTCCTTTAGAAATGATGAATAATCACTCAATGGTACATTCTATTTGATTACTGAGCAAGCCCTAGCATTAGCCTTAAAAGATTTGGACCACTATGAGCACTCATTATAAAAAAAAAAGTTTAACATGTTAATGTTTTTTTTTTCTTTTACAACTTAGCACCCTTGACTACACCTTCACCATCGAAATGGTTTCTAATTTTGTAATGGTTCCTAAGAATAGTGGGAAATAAAGGATGTGTGTTGGTTTCATTGATCTCAATAATACATGTATGAAATTTGCTTTATTCTTCCCTCTATTGATAAAATAGTTGATTCTTTAGTAGGATACTAATTTTTTTAGTTTTATAGATGTTTATATTCGGTTACGACATCTACATGGAATCAACTAACCAAGGACAACTTCTTTTGTAACTAAAGATGGTACTGACTACTACTTCGAAATGCCTTTTAACCTCAATAATGCCAAGGCCACTTACAAAAGGCTAATGAATAATATCTTTGAGTGCTACATGAGATTTTTTTTGAGGTGTATATTAATGATATGCTTGTAAGAAAAACTCCATCGAACAAGATATCGCCAATTTAGATAACACATTCTTTATTATATGTAATACAATTTTCAATTTAACCTTACTATGTGCTATTTTAAAATAGTAGCGAGAAAATTATTGGGATTCATTACTAATGTGAAACTCCAAAGACAAAAAAAGAGTTGCAACTAATAAGAGGAAGAGTAACAACACTCAACCAATTTATCTCCAATTTGGAAAGTAAATGCACCTCATTCTTCAAATTATTAAAAAAAAAATTTCATTGGAACAATGATTGGCAAGTGGTCTTTGAAGTGTTAAAAGCATTCATTAGTTCACACCCGATGTTGGCTAAAACTTGAACTAGGAGAATAATTTTTTAATTATCTAGTTGCAACTAATGAATCAACTGCCTTCAATCTTAGTTAAAAAAAACTCAAAGGACACAACACCTTATTTATTATGTTAGCTATGCACTTTAAAATGGTCAACAGAATTAAAATGAGCTTTTTCCCTAGCCATTGCAGCCTAGTAATTGCATCGATACCTTTAAGCATACTAGATTAATGTACTCCCAAACACACTAATGAAGGATATTCTATCTAGAATAGAATTTTCTAAGAGGATAATGAAATGAAGTGTGGAACTAAGTGAATCTGGTATTTAAGATTAGCTAAAACGAAGAATCAAGGCCTAAGCCTTTGCTAATTTATTATCGAATGCATGTTCTCCAATGACTTACCCATTTTACCTAATAAGCCCACATCTATTAAGCCCACAACTACTACCATAGACCTCAATTGTAATAGGGTAGTGACATGTGGTACCAACTGTGGACCCTATATATTAATGGTTCCTCTACCAAAGAACATGCTGGAGTAAGGATGTTACTCATATATCCTTAAGGAAATGAATGGAAATATTGACTTGTAATTTTATTTTTAGCAACTAACAACACTATAGAATTTAAAGCTCTTAAACTAGGCTAGTACACTGACATCCTTCATAAGCTCATTAGAGACTTCTTTAACATTACTAATAACAACCTCCTATGATTAGTAAATTGCAAGGTTGACTCTTATTCCAGATTGCTAACATATTAGAAGTAATTGATAAAGGAAATGTGTTGATTGATCAAATTAATCTACATAAGCATGATAGGTGATGTCAATTATACAATCTTATGATTGTTAACTATTAAATAACACACATTATCTCATTATTAAATAGGGAGATACAAGTAGATGTTGATCTTACTTGTAGGAGATGTTGATCTTACTTGTAGGATGAAAAAGTTGAGCCACTATGTACACTTTTCTAGAAGGAATTTTATACAACAAAATCTTATTAAGGTCCAGTAATTTTATTGAATGGATAGTTAATTAAGGCACAAGTGTAACGCCCCTAAAGTTAGTGATCTTGGAAAATGAGGTATCAAGACCTCATTTCTATAAATCGAGCCCATAAATATTTATAATATTTACGGAGTTATTGTGTAGGTGAAATAAAATAAAATTTTACTGAATAAATGACTAATCAAGGTACAAGGACTGAATTATAAAAGTGGTAAAAGTTAATCACTATGGATTTTTAATTAAATCGAGGACCAATTAAAAAATGTTCCATTTATAAATTGACATTTGGTGGTGGATGCACATGGTTAGCCACTAAATTGTTAATTAAGTTTAAAAAATTGAATAACTAAACTTTAGTTTAAAAAATCATATGTATATAAGTTAAATTAAAAAGTTATCTTTTTATTTTTTTTTCCTTTCTTTTCTCCATCGAAGTATCAAGAACCCTTGGAAGCCATTGTTGAGTTCTTTTAACCATTCAACCCTCAATTTGGTATGATTTTTAAATTTGTTATTTGTTATTTTTATGTTTTTGAGGTCTTAGGAGCTTAATTTAGAGCCTATGTACCAATTTGTAAAATTGTTAAAGTTTTCAAAAGTTGCCATTTGAAGTTAAATTGTTAGATTTTAAGCTTAGAAATGAAAAGGACTAGCTTGTAAAGTTTAATTGTTAGTTTTGAATGTAAGGACTCAAATGAAATAATTTCAAATTTGGTGTAAAATTTCAGTAAGCTAGTTATTAAAGGGCTGAAAAGGATGTAATTGAGATTAGTTTCAAAATCAAGGCTTAAATTTGAAAGTTATAACAATTTTGATTTTACGGACTAAATTGAATAAATTGTGACACTTTATGTAACTTTTGTAAAATAAAAAATTACTTTTCATATGCATATAATTAGTTGATATAAGGTATTTAGGGGTGATAAATTGAAATTGATTATCGTATAGATCAAGATTTGAATCTAGTCGAGGATATCTGAGGAAAAGGGAAAATTTCTTATTAGTCCCTGCAATTCAACTTGTCTACCAATTTTTTCAAGTAAGTTCATATGGAGTATATTTAAATTTTAATTTGATTGAATTATGAATGCATGAATGTTTAATTATACTTTGAAATTTTTATGATTTAGTACGAAAGGTGAGATATGGATTAATTTGTAAAGTATTGCAAATATGATAATTATAAGCTTGTATGAAATATTGAAGGGATATGAAATTTTTTATAGTAGACTATATGTATATGATGATGCTATCGTGATATAAATGTTACGAATTCAATATTAATGCCCGTGTGAACTTAGTAAACTATTAGGGTATAATTGGTATGCCAATAGGGCTAATTACACGCTTCACTACAAGAAAATAGGGCTTTAGCGGCGTTTTTAGCGGCGTTTTTAGCGGCGTTTCATCAAAAAACGCCGCTAAAAATAGAGCAACAGTGGCGTTTTAGTAAAAAACGCCGCTAAAAACAGAGCATTAGCGACGCTTTTGGTAAAATGCCGCTAAAAACTAGAGCATTAGCGACGCTTTCGGTAAAACGCCGCTAAAAACCAAAGCATTAGCGGCGCTTTTAATAAAACGCCGCTAAAAGTCTTATAACCCCTAAACCCCCAAAAAATCATAAACACTAATCTATAACCCCTAAAACAATAATTATTAAAATTTATGGTTATACAATATATTAAATATTTTCTTATATAATCGTAAAAGAGATAGTATTGAATTTAAAATATTGAATTAATTATCATTATAGTTTAAGGTTTATGGTTTAAGATATATGGTTTAGGGTTTAAGCATGTTTATGAGTTAACTATGGTTTAAGATATACGGTTTAGGGTTTAAGATTTAGGAGTTAACTAGTATTTGAAGGTTTATGATGAATTATGGGTTTAGGGATTATGATTTAGGGTTTAAGGGTTAGGGTTGAAGTTTACAATGGGACAATTATTAACTTCTTAAGAGATAATTTCCTTTCCAGATTCTTACAGGATGCTATTAAGAAAGGGTGATTTTGATTGTGGCAAGCTTAAATATTAATTAGCATTTGTTAAACTATGTATAATTTGCAAGTTTATATAACATAGAAATATCTTCACTGAGTGGAAATTATAACTATAGTGTTCCAATAGAGAAATTGTTTTATTAAAGTTATGTAACTTTGTATAAATAATAATGCTATTGTGTATTTTATCTTTTTTTGTTTAAATATATTTAGATTAAATAGAATGTCTCAAATAAAATATGTTAAAAAGCGATATAGTTATTTGTGTTTGCAATATATAAATATAAAATGATGCTATATCAGTATTGTATTAATAATGTTAATATTAATTTTAAAATATTAAATTAATTATCATTATAGTTTAGGGTTTATGGTTTAGGGTGTATGGTTTAGGGTTTAATTTTTAGTGTTTAGGGATAAATATGGGGATCAAGGTGCAATTGTATATATGAATTTTAATTTGATCTAGTTCTTATAAATTATTAACACAATTATTGATATAACATCATTTTATATTTATATTGCATACATAAATATTTATATCTATTCAATATAAAAATATATTGATGTATTTATTTTTAAAATGTCTATGATTAACTTAAAATAAAAACTTAAAATTTAATATTTAAAATTTTAGTCCATATTTCAGTTAAAAAGTTTAATATTCAAAATAAAAAAATTCAAAAATGATAATCTCAACATAAAAATTTTGAAAGAAAAAATAGAAAAAATATGTTAAAAATGAGAAAAATTAAAATTAAGAAATAGTGACGTTTTTAGGTAAAACGCCGCAAAAGTTGAGCTATAATGGCGTTTTTTTGTAAAAACGCCACAAAAAATTCATGAATTACCGGCGTTTTTTTAGAAAACGCCGCAAAAGGCCATTATTTTTTTTATAAAAAAACGTAAAATACCGCTGACTCCCAAAAATTATTTTTTGGTTACCCGCTCGTTAACCAAATCCCCTAAATTTCTTTTTCCCTTCTACTCTCAAAATTTGCCCCCAAATTTCCTTTTTGCTTTTCATTGCAATGCACTAAATTGACCCACCATAGCTACTCCTTTTCTCTGGATATGTTAGGGTTTTGGAGAAACAAATGGAAGTTGAAAAGAAGGAGAATGAGGAAGAAGCTCTCACATTTAGAAGATGAAAATCATGTTCTACGACAAAAAGCATTGACCCCATCCCCGAAAAGCAACCGCTCTAACTTTTTAAAGTCATTTTCAGATGTAAGTGCTTGTATGTTTTGTCTTTGATGGCTTATCAGTGCGTTAACCATTGTGTTTGTTTTTCCAGTCTGGCAGGCATTCTTTGTTCAATTTCTTCTTTATTTTCTTATTAAATTTGCAAATTCAAGAGAAAACCAATCCAAAATATTTTTCTCAATAGTTTTTCTCTTAACCTTAGATTTTTCAAAGCACACTGTTACGAACCTCGACATCGTTTGGTGGAGTGCATTTGATTTACCTTTTAAGCCACTACATAAAAGATTCATTAACCCATACAAAACCTGACTCGTTTCTCCTCTTCCTCTGAACGTCGGCCTCTCAAACTCCAACCAAGGAAGCACCAAACATTTATTTGGTAAACTTTTTATTCATTTGTTAAGACTTCTACTTGCTTTTGTTATCTGGGTTTCTACGGTTCAATAATATATGTAAGATTTTCTGATTTTCATAAATTTTCTGGGTTTTTCCTTGTATTAGCAGAAAGTTTAAGGTGGTGAACTTGAGCTTGTTTATCTTGTTATCTTTACATTTGTGATGGCATTTTATAATTTCATATCCAATTTTTGAACCTTGTTGTGGGGCCTCTTCTTTGGTTTCTATTGACCTTTGTTTGTAGTTGAAGTTGAGTAGAAATTTAGGAGTTTGGTTACTATAAATGCTTGAGAAATATTCAAGTATAATTTGTGATGAACAACAAGTAGTATAAGAGTAGTTATCTTTAAGCATTCCTTAGTGGAATATGTTATTATGCACGAGAATTGGATGAATATATGTATGTAAATAATTACATATATATTTATTTAATTTGGGAATTGTATGATTCTTTATTTGTCTGGCCTTTTTTGTAGGTTAGAGCTAAAAATGAAACCTTACCTTATTGGCTGTCCAACACCTCAGCACTTTTGTGTCTGCTGTAGAAAAATTTGCGATCAAATGGCTTTTTGTCTGCTGGCACTCAACGCTCTGGGGGAAACACTGGTTTTCTTGGGAGAGTTTCTTATGTGAGTTCCATTAGAATATTTATTTCTGATAGACAGATTCATGTGATACTTTTTCTTTGAAATAGTATTGTTCATGGTCATTGAACTTTGTTGTTCTTGCATGGCTGCACTATTTATTTCGATCTTTGTAACTTCGTTTCAATGGCTTTCAAGTCATCAAAGAAAAAAAAAGGTGATTGAGGGTTATATTGTCTTGTTGTTCTATGATGTGTTTTTATGTACTTCTGTATTACGGGAAAAATGGTGCATAATGCAGGATAAGTGGATTAATGGTGCAAATGGTGAAGCTCTAGCCTTGATGCAGGAGTAAAAACCGTTGCTTCGAAATTGAGGTTATGGAAAGAAACTAAACTTGTAATAAATAACATAAAAATTGGATAATTTTTCTATTTGATCTTCCTTATTAAGGTGTTATTTCCTTCATTGAACTCAATCATAAATTCATAGAGACCACCTTGTCGAGGAGCTGATTGGTGTTAATGTATAATTAAATTTATAAGATGTAATATTTAGCCGTTGCTAGTCTTGTAACTTGGGCCATTTTGACTTCATGTACATATTTTTGTTAGATTCTTTTTCCTTACTTTTGTTTTTTATCTTGCAGGTTTTTATTGTGTTGAACCTATTCTATATGTTATGCAGAGGCCAAGAGCATGGACTTTACAAGTCGTTCAAGTGTATTTTCAATCGATAATTGCAACCAAAGATTTTATCTACTTTATCTACTGCCTTACATTTGTCACTTCACATCATTGCCTTAAATGTAAGCATTCTTCTGCTCATAAACACTTTTTACATTTTTGCTCCTGAATTCTCTTTATTATTATGTAGTATTATGAATTTATATGGACCTTCATTGCAGTTGCTTTGATTCCCATTTTATGCCGATCACTCGAATGCATTGCAGAGTTCTTAAGGCATAATTTTAGTCGTTTTACCTTGTACAGTAGACCTTTATTCAGATAAACTATCTTCTATATTACTGTGTTCTGGTTTTTTTTAATTAATCTTGTGATCAGACTATTAATGTTCACTACAAGAAATTCAGTTAAATTTGCTGGGTGATATTTCCTTATATGAAATGGCATAAAGTTCAGATGGATGGAAATTATGTTATTACCTGAAAAGGCACAGTAAGGAGGATTATACACTCAACTTTTGCTGAAAGGGTTGGAGCTAATAAACAAAAAAAGTACTTCGTGAATGTTAATGCTACTTATCCTTTTTTTCACTTTAACCGGTTCCTTAGATGTATTCTCTCAAAAAAAAAAATCCCCAGATGTATATTACTTCAATTTGTTTTATGACATTCATTTTGATGTCACCTCAAAACTGGATGAAATGAAATGCTTGCGCCATGCATGTGCATGTGTAACCCCAAAGCTTTATTGAATAGGAAGTATTTGGAAGATCCTTGTGTATGGGTAGAACCAAACACCACCACCTTGAGCATTCTATCATCACATGCTGAGATTGGACTTGGCTAGCTTCTACTTGTTTCCTTGTTCTCGTCAGTTGCTGATATCTTTTTTCTCTTTTTGGTTCATAGTTCCCTCTAAGCTTATACATTCCACGACCTCTAGCTTTTCTAATTTGCTGAAATTTTCTATTAAATTTTGTAGGTGGCAACACAACATTGTACAAACTTTCATGTACTGGCAGGTCTGTAACACTACTTCTTACTTTTCATGTATTACATATATGTAATGTTCTTATTCACTGCTTCTTTACAATTATTTCTATTTCTTTAAGTTTTTTCAGATACCATGATTCAACGCTAGTCTTTTAGGGTAAAGCGTTGCTTTTTATTGGTGAAAATGGTCTTACTTAGTGCTTGAAATCCTTTTTGGGGTTTTTTTGACAAATATAGATTGACCATTACATGCTTTCACCTCTACTTCAAAACTTTGATTTGCCAGCTTCATTTGTGTTGAACACTGATGATTATTAAAACTTGGTTATAGATGGTTAATTTTTTCACCAAAACCTCTCATTTTTGTTGCTCTTCTTGTAGCATGCTGATGAGAGTGTTGTTGATCCTCCACTTTATGTTCTTACCACTCAAACACTAACAAGGTTAGCTTAATGCCATCTTTTCATCCACCCTCAGTCAATTATTTCCTCTTAACTCTCTAGACTTGCTGTCAAGGAACAACCTAAATGATTGAGAAACCATCCTATTTTAGAAATGTTGTGACACCCCGAATGTGACCCTAGTCGGAGAGTGGTTTCGGGACCACGAAACCGAGTCACAAGAATAATTAAGTGTTATATTCCGTGCTTATTGTATGTGGAATTGGTATGCGTAAATATTTCGTGTCTCGATTTTTATTAATTAGGTGCTAATTTATAAGAAAGGACTTAGTAGTGAACTTTGAAAGTACGATAGGAAATATGTGATGACTAATTAAAGCATGCATGCAAAATAATGGACTTGCATGTCAAATTTTCCTTTTTACAAGTGATGGCCGCCATGACAAAGTGATATGGGCTAAACATGTCATGAAACATGTTTTGTTGGGCATTAGGAGAAATCATAAACAAATAAGCATGGGTAAGAAAAGAATGAAAAAAATGTGTGAGAGAGTAGCATCCCCCATTGCCGTGCAACCAAGAAGAAAACAAAAAATTTGTTCATCCTTTCTCATCTTTTGGCCGAAAATCATAAGGAGGAAGAAAGGATTTTGCTCCATTTTTGGTTTAGAAGAGAACTAGAAGGAGATTTGGCCATACTTGTACCAAGATTAAGGTATGTATGAGGTTGTGTTTGGAGTTTCATGCATGACTTGGTTACTAACTTGATGTGCATGTTAGCCATGGCTCAAATCTTTGTTATGCCATGGAAATGGTATTTGGGCAAAGTTGTTATGGTGATAAAGCCATTGCATGCTAAGTGTGAAGCTTGATGATGATGCATGCAATGATGGATTTTCTATTCATGAGTAAGATTTTGAGTTTTCTCTTTGTTTTATCATGATTAAAGTTGAAAAGGAGCATGATTGTCATATTCGCCATGATGCATTCTTGAGCATGATTCATGCTTCTTGCATGTTAGTTAAAATTTGTGTTTTGGATGGCTATGGACACCTTGAAAATTCGCCATGCTCATATATGCATATATATGATTGCACATTATGTTTGGTTATGAACTAAGTGATGAATGTATTGATTTAAAGAAGAAAATGTGGAAGAATGCTTGTGAAATTGCAAGCACAATTGCCTAGCACACATATAAGTGCTTGATGCTATATTATAAGTTTTAAATACAATGTGCAAAGCATTAATTAGTAGATTGCATGCTGTTTTTGTGAGGTATTAAGTGCAAAATTGACCTCAACATGTACATGAATATTCGGCCTTGGGTAGCCTATTGAAGGCCTTAGCATTTCCTTGATGCTCAAATAAATTGTATTGAATTGCTTGATGTAGTATAAAATGTGCATGACCATTGTGTATTCAAGCTAAAGAGTGGCCATATGACCATTTAAAATCCTTGTCATATTCGCCATAAGCAAGCACAATGAGGTTTTAATAAATTGAATTTGTTTGAATTAGCTCAAGAGCTAAGAGGCCACAATTGGACAAGGGAAGGAAAAGGTGATCGAATAGCCGAAAAAGCCGTTCGACAACATCCGAGGTAAGTCCTCAAGAAGTGACCTTACTTGAATTATGTGAGATGAAATATGGATGTGTATGATTATTGATTATGTGTGTATGAGTATTTGAATTCCACCGGGCTAAGTCCCAAGGCGAATATGCTAATGATTATAATTGTGTTTGAGCCTTAGTAACGAAAATGAAATATGTATGTCCAATGATTATTGATGTATGTGTGCATGAGAAATTGAATGATATCCGGGCTAAGCCGAAGACAACTATGCTGAAATTATATCCGGTTAAGACCAAGGCGGTTGTGCTAGTGGCTATATCCGGCTAAGGCAGAAGGCATTCGTGCGAGTTATTCTATCCGGGCTAAGACCCGAAGGCATTTATGCACGTGATTAAATCCGGTTATATTCCGAAGAATCTTGGGCTGGAGGTGAGTGTTGGTTGCCGAAATGAATTTAATTAGTACACTCGGAAAGCCCAAAGGATAAGGTACGTTATATGTGCATTGGAAAGTCGACGTGTTTGAGCAACATTCGCTCAACCGACTAATGAATTTCAGTTATTGAATTGATTGATGCTTTGCGAACTTATATAATGATGAAGTATGAAGTAAGAATGTGTATTAATGAAATGATGCATTTGGCTATGTGAATGTATTGCTGTAAATTATAGTTCATTATATTCCTTGAGACTTACTAAGCATAAAATGCTTACCCGTTGCTTTGGCTCTTAGTTTTCTAGATTTCGCTCGAGGCAATCGGATTTGGGATCGTTGAAGTCGAAGTCATCCACACTATCAAGCCTCCATTTTGGTATAAATTTTGGTTGAACTTGAGATGGCATGTATAGGACTACCCTTGTTTGTTAAATATGTTGTAATGTAAGTATGTACGGCCGTGCGAAAATGGCTCGAAAAGGAAGCATGAACTTAGACTAATTGTGGGTTGTATGTATATATTTTGTGTCATGATGTGGCTATGGCTTGGAAATGGGAATGTTGGTCATATGATCAGCCATTGGCATGGTTAAAATGATCATATATGAACCTATGTATGGTAAGGCTAGTTGAATCATGGAGACCACCAAATAGGTAAGTCCTATCTTAAAACAGATGCTGCCAGCTGCAGTGGCATGAATGTGAAAAATCACCAAAATTCATAGGAATGGAATTAGATAGTGAATAAGCTATGTAAATGAACCATTATGAGTCTATTTTCATATGGAAGAAACGAAACGGTCATAGGAGTTACAGGTTAAGAGATATTAAAGCTATTGTGAGACAGGGCCAGAATGGTTTCTGGGTTCCCTGTAGCAACTTTAAAAATTCACTATAAATTATCCAAAAAGAATTAGGAGATATACCTTATATGTACAGATTCCATTTTGAGTCTAGTTTCATTAGAAACAAACGACACCAGCATTAAAGCCCTGTACAGAGAGATATTCAAGTTATACCGCGCGAAGGTCAGAGCAGTCGATCCCTGTAACAGGGTAACTTTAACTAATAAACTGTACCAATTGGCCCGACCAAAATCCTAGAAATAAATCCATGGATGGATATATGAGTCTAAATTCAGGAAAATTTACGAAACCAGTTTCCGAGTTTTGAAACTCGAGATATGATTTTTAAGGCGACAGTGACGCAGTTTTCCAGCCTGACTGGAAATGTCAAATTGGTGGGCAAAACATGTGAACTTGGTTTGTTAACCCTCGGGTCCGACACGGCGATGGTCTCGGGTTTGGGGTGTTACAATTTTATTGGTATCGAGCCACGGTTTAGTCGATTCTAGGACTACCGTGATGTGTTTGGGGTCTAGCTATACATGCCATTAAATGATGAATCGATAGTGTGATGAATTCTGACAATTTGACTTCATGTTTGTTTATAGCAATGGATCCCGATCCCAACCGAGCGATAGCTGATGATGTGGAGGGTGTGGCGCCTGCTCCCGCGCAAGGGACAGCGCCGGCGGACTCTCAACCTATGGCCAGTAATCCTAATGACGAGGCTAGGCAAGCCTTTTATAGTGTGATGAACGAATGGTTTAATCAATACATTCGAACCAACACGGCTGTTCCACCACCTCCATTCCCGATTTAATGCAACCCCGCACCTACAATACCTCCGAATCGACCAAATAAGGTCGTAAGCCCCAATCGATAGGATTGAAAATATGGGGCCACTTGAATTTAAGGCTACGGATGATGATGATGCCGAAGCGAGCTGAATTATGGTTAGATAACACTATCCGGGTGCTTGATGAGCTATCCTGTACACCGATGAGTGCTTAAAGTGTACCATCTCCTTGCTACGCGAGTCCGCCTACTATTGGTGGAGTACTCGACTTACGTGGTGCCTAGAGAACAAGTGACTTGGGAATTCTTTCTAACCGAGTTCAAAAAAGTATATTAGTCGAGATTCATCGACCAAAAGCGGAGGAATTCCTTGATCTTAAGCAAGGTTCTATGCCTGCTATCGACTACGAACGAAAGTTTGTGAGGCTTAGCCGATGCTGCGAGAATGCATTTCGTCCGAAGCTATTATGTAAACGCTCGAGGATGGGCTGAATGATGATATAAGGATGTTTGTTGGCATTCTCGAGATACGAGAGTTCGTAGTACTTGTTGAGCGAGCTTGTAAAGTCAAGAGCTTAGAAAGGAGAAACAAAAAGTGATGTGGGGATTGGAGAATTCGAAGAGGTCCTCGGAAAGTCTCTTCAACAAGCATCAAGAGATTTCGAGATGATGCGAGCCGGTCTAGAGGCGTTCGGGCTTTTCTAGACGAGGACGCGATCGACCCCTGTGACCACACGAGTCACCTCGATCGCCGGTGGCGGAAATGATCGTCGAGAGGCGGAGTGTCCACATTGTGGCAAATGGCATTCGGGAGCTGTTGGTTTCGTGATCGCTCCTCGCTATAAGTGTGGATCGGCCGACCACTTTATGAAGGATTGCCCGAGGATGCATGAGCAGAATGCAAGTCGAGTGCAAACCCGGGTGCTACCATCGCCGAGGTAGACCACCTAGAAATATGGGCAATGTCGATTGGCGGTCGAGAGGATCTAGAGATGCTACCATCGGATCCGAGGCTCGTGCTCTGCTAGGACTTATGCCATACGCGCACGCGAGGATGCCGCCTCTCCGGATGTTATTACCGTACTTTCACTCTTTTCAATACAAATGTAATTGCTTTGATTGACCCTGGTTCTACTCATTCATATATATGTGAAACCTTAGCATCCAGTAAGACTTTGCCCATTGAGTCTACTGAGTTTGTAATTCGGGTGTCAAACCCCTTGGGTCATTACGTGCTTGTTAACAAAGTGTGCAAGAAAAGTCCCCTAGTGTTCCGAGGTTCTTGTTTTCCGGTGGACTTAATGCTTTTGCCATTCGATGAGTTCGATGTTATTCTTGGTTTGGATTGGTTCACCATGCACGATGCGGTTGTAAATTGCAAGAGCAAGACTATCGATTTGAAGTGCGCGAATAATGAAATAATTCGGGTTGAGTCCACGGACTTAAAGGGGTTGCCAGCTGTAATATCAGCGATGTTGGCCCAGAAATATGTAAGAAAAGGGTGCGGCGTACCTTGCGCGACGTACTCGATGACAAGGAATCGGAGAAGAAACCCGAATCTGTGCCGTGGTTTGTGAATACCGGATGTTTTCCCGAAGAATTGCCGGGTTTACCACCTGTTCGGAAATAGAATTTGGCATCGAATTGGTACCGGTACCACTCAATTTCGATAGCTCCGTATCGTATGGCACCAACGAATTAAAGGAGTTGAAAGTTCAGTTGCAAGAATTGGTGGATAGAGGTTTCTACCGAAGTTTTTCGCCTTGGGTGCGCTGGCGTGTGTTCGTGAAGAAGAAGGATGGAACCATGCGATTGTGCATCGACTATCGTCGACAACAAAGCGACGATAAAGAACAAATATCCGTTGCCACGTATTGATGACTTGTTCGATCAAGCTGAAGGGAGCCTCGGTGTTCTCGAAAATAGATTTGAGATCGGGCTACTATCAATTGCGAATCCGAGATTGAGACGTGCCCAAGGCGCCTTGAGCGAGATATGGTCACTATGAGTTCTGGTGATGCCGTTTGGGCTCACTAATGCCCCCTGCGGTATTTATGGATTTAATGAATCGAATCTTTGGACCATATTTGGATCGATTCAGTAGTCGTGTTCATTGATGACATCTTGGTCTATTCAAGAAATGAGATCGAACATCTTGAACACTGCGGTTAGTCTTTGCAAATTTTACGGGACAAGCAATTATATGCTAAGTTCAGCAAGTGTGAGTTACGGTTAAGAGAGGTTAGCTTCTTGGGTCATGTGGTATCTCAGATCGGTATTCGAGTCGATCGAATAAAATTTCAGCCATACTAAATTGGAAGCTTCAGAAATATTACCGAGGTTCAAGCTTTTGGGGCTTCTTTGGTTATTACCGACGTTTTGTAAAGGGTTCTCAACGATAGCCACGCCGATGACGGCTACTCCAAAAGGATGTTAAGTTCGAATGGACGGAGAAATGCCAAAAAGCTTCGATCAATGAAAACTTATTTGACTGAAGCCCCAATTCTAGTGCAACCCGAGTCCGCAAGGAGTTTGTTATCTATAGCGACGCTCTCTACTTGGGTTAGGTTGCGTATTAATGCAAGAAGGTCGAGTTGTGGCCTATGCGTCGAGGCAATTAAAGCCACATGAGAAAAATTATCCGACTCATGATCTCGAATTGGCGCCATCGTATTCGCCTTAAAGATTTGGCGACATTACTTATTTGGTGAAAGGTGCCATGTATACTCGGATCACAAAAGTCTCAAATATTTGATGACCCAAAGAGACTTAAATCTGCGACAAAGACGTTGGCTTGAGTACATTAAAGGATTATGAACGATCATTGATTATCACCGGGAAAGGCGAATGTGGTTGCGGATGCCTTGAGTCGTAAATCGTTATTCACTTCTGAGCGATGAATGTGCACTTGTCTCGTCCGATCCGACGATTGTGTTAGTGGCTGAATTGAAAGCCAAACCACTATTGACACACCAAATTCGAGAAGCTCGTAAAGTCGACGATGAGTTGGTTGCAAAAGCGGGTTGCGTGTGTTACGAACAAGGACTCGGAGTTTCAAATCGACGATGACGATTGTTTGAGGTTCAAAAGTCGTCTGTGTGTCCCAAGGAATTGAACTCATTTCGATAATTCGAATGAAGCCCATTGTAGCCAAATGGCAATCCACCCGGGAGTACGAAGATGTACAATGATTTGAAACGTCGATTTTGGTGGCATGGTATGAAGCGAGACATCTCGACTTTGTTTCAAGATGTTTAATATGTCAACAAGTGAAAGCGGAACATCGGTGCCTTGAGGATTACTTGACCAATCACGATACCCAGTGGAAATGGGATCGAGTCACAATGGACTTTGTATCCGGACCGCCATTGTCGACAAGTAAGAAGGATGCGGTTTGGGTCGTGGTAGATCGATTGACTAAGTCGCCCACTTTGTCCCCGTCGACGCACGGATTTTTCAATGGACAAATTAGCGAATTGTACGTTTCTCGATTGTGAAATTACACGGGTGCCTATTTCTATCGTGTCGGATAGAGATCCGAGATTTACCTCGCGGTTTTGGAAAAAGTTGCAAGAAGCTTTGGGTACCAAGTTGCATTTCAAGACCGCCTTTCACCCCCAAACCGATGGTCAATCCGGCGGGTAATTCGGATACTTGAGGATATGTTAAGATGTTGCGTCCTCGAGTTTAGTGGTTCATGGGAGCGGTATTTGCCGTTGATTGAATTCGCACAACAACGACTTTCAATCGAGCATTAAGATGGCACCTTACGAGGCTTTGTGCGAGGCGTAAATGCCGTACACCATTGTTTTGGACCGAGCTTGGTGAAAGCAAGATTTTCGGGTGGATTTGATTAGGGATCTTGAGCGAAAGTGAAAGTAATCCGTGAAAGTTTGAAGATAGCCTTCGATCGTCGAAGTAAATGCGCGGATATGAAGCGTAAGGATATCGAGTATCGGTGGGTGATAAAGTGTTTCTCAAGGTATCGCCTTGGAAAAGATACTCGAGTTCGGTACCGTAAGGGCAAGTTGAGCCCGAGGTTCATTGGGCCATATGAGATATCGAGCGAGTCGGTCCGGTGGCATATCGTTTGATTTTGCCCCGAACTCAAAAGGTTCACGATGTCTTCCACGTGTCGATGCTTGACGTTATAGATCCGATCCAACGACGTGATTAATCCATCGAAATTGAAATTCAAGCTAATATGAGTTATGAGGAAGAACCAATTCGTATCCTATCACGAGAAGTGAAAGAGTTGCGAAACAAGCGGGTTTCGCTAGTGAAAGTGTTATGGCTCAAGCACGGGATAGAAGAAGCTACTTGGGAGACCGAGAACTCTATGAGAGAGCGATATCCGAACCTATTTACCGGTAAGCTTTTCGGGGACGAAAATCGCTTGAGTGGGGGAGAGTTGTGACACCCGAATGTGACCCTAGTCGGAGAGTGGTTTGGGACCACGAAACCGAGTCACAAGAATAATTAAGTGTTATATTCCGTGCTTATTGTATGTGGAATTGGTATGCGTAAATATTTCGTGTCTCGATTTTTATTAATTAGGTGCTAATTTATAAGAAAGGACTTAGTAGTGAATTTTGAAAGTACGATAGGGAAATATGTGATGACTAATTAAAGCATGCATGCAAAATAATGGACTTGCATGTCAAATTTTCCCTTTTTACAAGTGATGGCGGCCATGACAAAGTGATATGGGCTAAACATGTCATGAAACATGTTTTGTTGGGCATTAGGGAGAAATCATAAACAAATAAGCATGGGTAAGAAAAGAATGAAAAAAAATGTGTGTGAGAGTAGCATCCCCCCCATTGCCGTGCAACCAAGAAGAGAAAACAAAAAATTTGTTCATCCTTTCTCATCTTTTGGCGAAAATCATAAGGAGGAAGAAAGGATTTTGCTCCATTTTTGGTTTAGAAGAGAACTAGAAGGAGATTTGGCCATACTTGTACCAAGATTAAGGTATGTATGAGGTTGTGTTTGGAGTTTCATGCATGACTTGGTTACTAACTTGATGTGCATGTTAGCCATGGCTCAAATCTTTGTTATGCCATGGAAATGGTATTTGGGCAAAGTTGTTATGGTGATAAAGCCATTGCATGCTAAGTGTGAAGCTTGATGATGATGCATGCAATGATGGATTTTCTATTCATGAGTAAGATTTTGAGTTTTCTCTTTGTTTTATCATGATTAAAGTTGAAAAGGAGCATGATTGTCATATTCGCCATGATGCATTCTTGAGCATGATTCATGCTTCTTGCATGTTAGTTAAAATTTGTGTTTTGGATGGCTATGGACACCTTGAAAATTCGCCATGCTCATATATGCATATATATGATTGCACATTATGTTTGGTTATGAACTAAGTGATGAATGTATTGATTTAAAGAAGAAAATGTGGAAGAATGCTTGTGAAATTGCAAGCACAATTCGCCTAGCACACATATAAGTGCTTGATGCTATATTATAAGTTTTGGGCCACAATGTGCAAAGCATTAATTAGTAGATTGCATGCTGTTTTGTGAGGTATTAAGTGCAAAATTGACCTCAACATGTACATGAATATTCGGCCTTGGGTAGCCTATTGAAGGCCTTAGCATTTCCTTGATGCTCAAATAAATTGTATTGAATTGCTTGATGTAGTATAAAATGTGCATGACCATTGTGTATTCAAGCTAAAGAGTGGCCATATGACCATTTAAAATCCTTGTCATATTCGCCATAAGCAAGCACAATGAGGTTTTAATAAATTGAATTTGTTTGAATTAGCTCAAGAGCTAAGAGGGCCACAATTGGACAAGGGAAGGAAAAGGTGATCGAATAGCCGAAAAAGCCGTTCGACAACATCCGAGGTAAGTCCTCAAGAAGTGACCTTACTTGAATTATGTGAGATGAAATATGGATGTGTATGATTATTGATTATGTGTGTATGAGTATTTGAATTCCACCGGGCTAAGTCCGGAGGCGAATATGCTAATGATTATAATTGTGTTTGAGCCTTAGTAACGAAAATGAAATATGTATGTCCAATGATTATTGATGTATGTGTGCATGAGAAATTGAATGATATCCGGGCTAAGCCCAAGACAACTATGCTGGAAATTATATCCGGTTAAGACCAAGGCGGTTGTGCTAGTGGCTATATCCGGGCTAAGGCCGAAGGCATTCGTGCGAAGTTATTCTATCCGGGCTAAGACCAAGGCATTTATGCACGTGATTAAATCCGGTTATATTCAAGAATCTTGGGCTGGAGGTGAGTGTTGGTTGCGAAATGAATTTAATTAGTACACTCGGAAAGCCCAAAGGTTAAGGTACGTTATATGTGCATTGGAAAGTCGGCGTGTTTGAGCAACATTCGCTCAACCGACTAATGAATTTCAGTTATTGAATTGATTGATGCTTTGCGAACTTATATAATGATGAAGTATGAAGTAAGAATGTGTATTAATGAAATGATGCATTTGGCTATGTGAATGTATTGCTGTAAATTATAGTTCATTATATTCCTTGAGACTTACTAAGCATAAAATGCTTACCCGTTGCTTTGGCTCTTAGTTTTCTAGATTTCGCTCGAGGCAATCGGATTTGGGATCGTTGAAGTCGAAGTCATCCACACTATCAAGCCTCCATTTTGGTATAAATTTTGGTTGAACTTGAGATGGCATGTATAGGACTACCCTTGTTTGTTAAATATGTTGTAATGTAAGTATGTACGGCCGTGCGAAAATGGCTCGAAAAGGAAGCATGAACTTAGACTAATTGTGGGTTGTATGTATATATTTTGTGTCATGATGTGGCTATGGCTTGGAAATGGGAATGTTGGTCATATGATCAGCCATTGGCATGGTTAAAATGATCATATATGAACCTATGTATGGTAAGGCTAGTTGAATCATGGAGACCACCAAATAGGTAAGTCCTATCTTAAAACAGATGCTGCCAGCTGCAGTGGCATGAATGTGAAAAATCACCAAAATTCATAGGAATGGAATTAGATAGTGAATAAGCTATGTAAATGAACCTTTATGAGTCTATTTTCATATGGAAGAAACGAAACGGTCATAGGAGTTACAGGTTAAGAGATATTAAAGCTATTGTGAGACAGGGCCAGAATGGTTTCTGGGTTCCCTGTCGCAACTTTAAAAATTCACTATAAATTATCCAAAAAGAATTAGGAGATATACCTTATATGTACAGATTCCATTTTGAGTCTAGTTTCATTAGAAACAAACGACACCAGCATTAAAGCCCTGTACAGAGAGATATAGAAGTTATACCGCGCGAAGGTCAGAGCAGTCGATCCCTGTAACAGGGGTAACTTTAACTAATAAACTGTACCAATTGGCCCGACCAAAAATCCTAGAAATAAATCCATGGATGGATATATGAGTCTAAATTCAGGGAAAATTTACGAAACCAGTTTCCGAGTTTTGAAACTCGAGATATGATTTTTAAGGCGACAGTGACGCAGTTTTCCAGCCTGACTGGAAATGTCAAATTGGTGGGCAAAAACATGTGAACTTGGTTTGTTAACCCTCGGGTCCGACACCGGCGATGGTCTCGGGTTTGGGGTGTTACAAATGTAGTCATTGTCAATGCTAAAGCTATCCAGTAATATCATAATCCTTTATTACATTGGCATTATTTTTGAATTTAGCATCTTCAGAAATTCTTGGTTGACATATATATTTTTATTTGAACGTGCAAGAGATCCAGATTAGGAAGTTGGAACTTTTGGCATTGAGTATTTTTTATTTACGCGTACATAAATATTGTTATATATAATATAATTCTTATTTTTCAGAGTTTTAATAGATTTAGTTCTGTTTTCAAATTAAAATGTTATTTAGTATTTTAATTTTAATATTATAATTTAGTTATATTAATAAAATATTACTTGTATTTTATAGCTTATCATGTTTGAGCAACATTGCAATATTGAAAATCTTGGTCGAGTTAACAAAGTTAAGGTCAAAAGGCGAATCACAGTGGAGAGTTTGCAATTAGAACCACTTTGTAACCAGGTTGCTGAATTTCTCCTTTTTCTATATTTTGTTTACTGAGGGTATATTGATTTAGATGTCAGTAACGTGTTTCCTCTATCTTAAATGCAGTTAGACTTGTAGGTTTTCTATTCAGCATTGAAGCCTGTTTATTCCTAGTTTAAATTCATAAATGAAACTGAAAATGTTGATATATGTTGCTTGAATTCAAAATGCTAATGTTCAGTTGCATTGCAAGATAAACTTCCTGGTTTACTTGTCAGCATTCTTTCTTATGCAATTATATGGATTGTCCTTGTTTTTCCAATTATTGCTTCTTTCTTTTGGCTGATTTTTTTTCTTTTCTTTCTGATGAGTTGGCTAATTTCATAATCTACAGAGCATGGAGAAGTTCTTCAAGTTCTCCACTATGAAGTTGGACAGAAATATGAACCACATCATGATTACTTCTTCTTATCGTTTCTGCTCTTACAGAGGACACAAAAGCTCTCAATCAGCTTGTATATTTTTATTATTTATTTTAGTTTTGATTCTATATTTTTATTTTATTTTAATTTGATAATGAATTTTAATAGAAAATTTTTATATTTAAATCATGGACATTATTCTTCTCAATATTTTGATAATGAATTTTAATTTTTTATATTTTTCATGATCTTTTTAATATTTTTTTTAAATTTCATGACCTTTACTTAGCGGCGTTTTTCAAATAAACGCCTCAAAATTTAGCGGCGCCATCTATAGCGGCGTTTTTTACGGCGCTTGTAAAACGCCGCAAATATTTTTAGTGGCGCTTAAAAGCACCGCTAAAGGCCTAAAAAAACGCCGCTAAAAGTCAATTTTGCTGTAGTGCTTGTATGGGTTTGGAATTTAGTGTCTCTGTACTACACTATGGTGCTTTCTAGTGTGGTGTAGTTACATGTGCATCTGAATTTATTTACTACAGTTCTTCAGGCTAAATGATAAATGGTAAAGTCTGAAATTAACACGAAGAGATATGATTTTCTTATATTGACAAATAAATGTCTAAAGGACTCAGAAAAATGATATTGACTCATTAGTTATATATAAGGAGTATTGATCCTGGTTGTAATATTTGAAATTTGTAATACGATATAACTTTGTTACATGTTAAACTCACCTAATGTAGTGCATTATTATGTCAAGCAAATGTTGTAATGTAAATTAGTTTGTTGTATTAACAGTAACTCGAGGTACATTTACCATTTTATATTTATGAACTTAGTAAGCTTTCAAAATGCTTACTCTATTGTCATTTCTTTTCTCTATAGTTCATCAATTTTCGAAACTCATCAATCGGATCAACTAAAGTTCATACTATCCCTTTATCGATTTGGTAGACTTTTCTCGTTCTTAGCTCGGTATTATGGCATGTACTTAGGAGCTTGTTTATGTGATAATCTATGAATGAATGGTTGGTTTAAATTTTTGTTAATGTTTGAATTTGGTAAGTTAATTTTTATATATGTATAAAGGTGTGTTTAGCATTATGAAATGCATTGAATGTGTTATGGCATGTCTTGGTTTTAATTTGAGACCATTTGAATATTGTTTGAATGGTTCATTTAAATGTGTAAATGGTATGTTTTGAACATGGAATGGAATGGTTGAAAGATTATTTGTATGGCTTGAAAGCATAGAAGACTATTTTGTATTTTAAACAAGTTGTTGGATGTGTTTTAGTGTTAAATTAAGATCTTTTGAATTGGTTGATTTGGTCAAGAGTAAATGACGTTGTGGTATGCATATTTGAATGGTTTTGTGCAGGGATTAAGGTGCATCTATGAACGAAATGAGTTTTGTAATGGTTGGCTTGAAATAGGAGCCAAAAAGGTCTATTTTGTACCAAAAACAGGTTCCTCATCCCAACATCAATCTTCCCTTATCACAACATATACCAACAGTTTGTGATGTCCCAACGTCAAGTGGTTTGACGTCGTGGCGTGGCACTATTTGGCGACATCACGACATGAAGAGAGTCTCGTTATGAAGTCATCCCTGTACTTTTCAAACTTTTCAATTTGATTTTTATTCTAACCAGGGTCAATTTAAGAGATTTTATAAGCTCGATTGAGGTTCGGTTTTGATTGTATTATGCATGGGATTTTGTCACAAATCGGTAATGGAATAAACTGATTACTATGAATTATATGTGGTTTGTTTCGATAATTAAGGTAGCATCTCATAATCTAGGTCCGACGATTACAAAATATATCCTACATGGGATCCATGAAGGATTTGTGGTAACCATTTGGGTGGAAATGCCTTACCATAGAAGATATTAGGCAAGAATTTTTTTAGCCGACGATGAAAGCAATTGCTATTGACTTAGTAAAGAAATTTGATCGCTATTGAAAGTTTTCTAAAGTCCCATGACAACCAATAGAACTCTTAAAGATTATGTCAAGCCATTGATGTAACACCCCGATCCCGAGACCATCACCGGTGTCGGACACGAGGGGTTAACAAGTCAAGTCCACATATTTTGCCCACCAATTTGACATTTCCAGTCGGGCTGGAAAACTGCGTCACTATCGCCTTAAAAATCATATCTCGAGTTTCAAAACTCGGAAACTGGTTTCGTAAATTTTACCTGAATTTAGACTCATATATCCATCCATGGATTTATTTCTAGAATTTTTGGTCGGGCCAATTGGTACAGTTTATTAGTTAAAGTCACCCCTGTTACAGGGATCGACTGCTCTGACCTTCGCGCGTTACAACTTGAATATCTCTCTGTACAGGGCTTTAATACTGGTGCCGTTTGTTTCTAATGAAACTAGACTCAAAATGGAATCTGCTCATATAAGGCATGACTCCTAATTATTTCTGAATAATTTATAGTAAATTTTTAAAGTTGCAACAGGGGACCCGGAAACCATTCTGGCCCTGTCTCACAATAGCTTTAATATCTCTTAACAAGTAACTCCTATGACCATTTCATTTCTTCCATATGAAAATAGACTCATCAAGGTTCATTTAAATAGCTGATTCACTATTTAATACCATTCCTACAAATTTTGGTGATTTTTCACATTCACGTTACTGCAGCTGGCAGCATCTGTTTTTAAGGTAGGTCTTACCTATTTTGTAGTCTCCATGAACCAACTAGTCTTGCCATACATAGGTCCACATATGATCATTTTAACCATGCCAATGGCTGATCATGTGACCAACATTCCCATTTCCAATTCATAGTCACATCATGACACCATATATATATATACAAACCGCAAATAGTCTAAGTTCATTCTTCACTTTTACGAGCCGTTTTCGCATGGCCGTATACATATACATCACCACATTTTTAAACCAACAAGGGTAGTCCTATACATGCCATTTCAAAGTTCAACCAAAATTTATACCAAAATAGAGGCGTTGATAGTGTGGATGACTTCGACTTTAATGATCCCGAATCCGATTGCTATCGAGCAAAATCTATAAGACAGAGAGCCAAAGCAACGGGGTAAGCATTTTTATGCTTAGTAAGTCTCAAGGAATAAAATCAGCTTTAATTAAAGCATTACATTCACATAACCAAATACATCATTTCACTAATACACATTCACATAATCATACTTACTTCACCATCCCAACTCTTAGGTTCATACACAAATAACGGCTTCGTTAAGGCCGATAACTCGTTCCATCATAGGAGCGGATATGCATACGCTCTTACTCCTAGCGCGCAAAGCACACACCACACTTACCTTGTTATTGGGAAATTTCACAAGTGTATTAGCTGAAATTTTCCAGCAAGCTTAAAATTTTCAAATCACATACCTTCGGAGCTTAACCGGATATAGCTACTCGTTCAAACGCCTTCGGGACATAGCCCAGATATGGTAACCCGCACCAAGGCCTCACGGACTTAACCCGGATATCACGATTGCACAAATGCCTTCGGTCTTAGCCCGGATAGAATGACTCGCACGAATGCCTTGGTCTTAGCCGGATATAGCCACTAGCACCATTGCCTTGGTCTTAACCCGGTTATAATTTCCAGCATAATTGTCTTGGGCTTAGCCCGGATATCATTCAATTCCTCATGCACACATACATCAATAATCATTGGACATACATATTTCATTTTCGTTACTAAGGCTCAAACACAATTATAATCATTAGCATAATCGCCTTCGGGACTTAGCCCGGTATCATTCAATACTCATACACATAAATCAATAATCAATACATCCATATTTCATTCCACATAATTCAATTAAGGTCACTTCTTGAGGACTTACCTCGGATGTTGTCGAACGGCTTTTACGGCTATTCGATCACTTTTTCCTTCCCTTGTCCAATTGTGGCCCTCTAAGCTCTTGAGCTAATTCAAACAAATTCAATTTATTAAAACCTCATTGTGCTAGCTTATGGCGAATATGACAAGGAGTTTAAATGGTCATATGGCCACCCTTTAGCTTGAATACACAATGGTCATGCACATTTTATACTACACCAAGCAATTCAATACAATTCATTCGAGCATCAAGGAAAAGCTAAGGCCTTCAATAGGCTACCCAAGGCCGAATATTCATGTCCATGTTGAGGCCAATTATGCACTTAATACCTCACAAAAACAGCATGCATTTTACTAGTTAATGCTTTGCATATTGTAGCTCAAAACTTATATTATAGCATCAAGCACTCATATGTGTGCTAGGCTGAATGTGCTTGAAATTTCACAATCATTCTTCAACATCTTCTTCTTTAAACAAACATATTCATCACTTAGTTCACAACCAAAACATCATGTGCAAACATATATATACATATATGAGCATGGCGAATTTCAAGGTGTCCATAGCCATCCAAAACACAAATTTTAACTAACATGCAAGAAGCATGAACCATGCTCATGAATGCATCATGGCGAATATGACAATCATGCCCTTTTCAACTTCAATCATGGTTAAACAAAAGAAAACTCAAAATCTTACTCATGAGTAGACAATCCATCATTGCATGCATCATCATCAAGTTTCACACTTAGCATGCAATGGCTTTATCACCATAACAACTTTGGCCAAATACCATTTCCATGGCATAACAAAGATTTGAGCCATGGCTAACATGCACATCAAGTTAGCAACCAAAACATGCATGAAACTCCTAACACAACCTCATACATACCTTAATCTTGATGCCAATTTAGCCAAATCACCTTCTAGATCTCTTCTAAACCAAGCATGAAGCAAAAATCCTCTTTCTTCCTCCTTATGATTTTCGGCCAAAAGATGAGAAAGGATGAACACAACAAATTTTTTTCTTCCTTCTTTCTCAACTCACGGCAAGGGGGGGATTACCACACTCACACACATTTTTTTTTTCATTCTTTTCTTACCCATGCTTATTTGTTTATTATTTCTCCCTAATGCCCAACAAAACATGTTTCATGACATGTTTAGCCCATATCTCTTTGTCATGGCCGCCATCACTTGTACAAAGGGAATTTGACATGCAAGTCCATTATTTTGCATGCATGCTTTAATTAGTCATCACACATTTCCCCATCATACTTTCAAAGTTCACTACTAGGTTCTTTCTAGTGAAATTCACCTTTATAACACTAAATCAATCATCAAAAAATGTCATACATGAATACACACATATTATAGGCATCGAAATAAATTTTAAATTATTTTTATGCCTCGGTTTTGTGGTCCCGAGACCACCTTCCGACTAGGGTCAATTTTGGGCTGTCACAATTGATATTTCATGACATGCGAGAATGACATATCGAGACCCTTTCCTTAGGCTATAAGACAAAGGATGTTTCTATTCGTGATGTAACACCCCAAAATATTTGGTATCAGATTTCACAAAATTCCAATAAAGTATTGCGAATTTTACTGAGTACACATCATTGAGAAGCGAATTTGATACCAAGAATTAAATTCAGGAGTTGAATTTTTTTTTTTTTTGGAAATCATGATATTTAATGGGTTATTTAATTAGGCTTCGATAAAATTGAAAAGAAAAAGGAGAATCAATAAATTAAAGTTAAAGACTAAATTGAAAAATGATTGAAGTGGGGAGTCTTTATACGATTATTGGCCTAGGGACTAACTAGTTAATTGTCCAAATCCCTTTTAAGCCTCAACCTGTGCCTTTTCCTTTTTCTTTCACGTTGACCTAGGGATGGAAAACCCAAAAGAATCAAATATTTCTATTCATTCTTTCTTCAAATCAGTGTGCTTAAATCATCAAGCAATGGTTATGTCTAATATTTTATCCATTTTTCTTTTTCATGGAAGTGAATCCACTATCATCGAATACCATTGGCAGAGGGTTGGAGTTCAATTGTTGATGTCTTACTAATATTTTTTGATGCAAATTCTAGTATTAATAGATTAAAATCATATTCAATTTATTAGAAATAAGTCATAAATGAAATTGGGTTATTCGATAGAATTCCCAATTTGAATAGCGAAAGACAAAGTTTCGTTACATAAAATATATTTATAGGCATTCGATCAATTGTTTTAATGTTCTCATAATGGCTCGTTAATAATAAACATATTGAATTTTGAGGACGGTGAAACATCGAATGTGAAGGGAAAAGCCAAAGTCATTGAAGATTGAATGTTTTATACAAAGCTTACTTAGAAACATTAGTTTGTGGTTGCATTCAAGAATTTATTTTGTGTAATCATTGATTTAATGTTGTTTTTTAAAAAATAATTAAATGATTTTTATTTAAATTGCTACTATTATAAAATGACAAAAATGCCCGGTAAAACTAGTGAGAAGTTCTTTGGATATGATCGGCATTCCATAGAGTGCTGGGATTACTTTGAGTGTCTAGAAATATTATTATTATTGTGCTCTGTGCATTTAATGTTTGGGTGGTTATTGATTAAATTGCGTTTATTGCGCAATAGAGTATTACATTATTGGCGCTTGAACCATTAGTCATTGATTTCTATTGAGAGTTTGGTTGCGAACATGAGTGCCCAAATGTTTTTCCTTCTTCAGTTACTTTGGGCAAATTGATTAAATGTTATTAATACCTACTGAATGCTTTGAGAATAATTTTTTATTGTTTCAATGCTATTTTTTTATATAATTTTCAAAACATAGAAATTGAATAATTTCACTTAGTAAAATTTGAAATGCAATGAATCACCATTGAGGAATTTTGCTTAGCACATCTATTTTTTATGTTTTCATGCGCAGTTCGAGGTAGTGACAATGAGGTTTCTGGTAGCAACCAATTCAAGCTTTTGCACTCCCAATTTTTTTTTTCATAATTAATTTTACAAGTTTTAAATTAAAATTTTAAAAGGAATGTACCTAGGACCTCTGCCATTTCTAGTTTTGTCCTTATTTTCTATGGTTGATACATTCTTTAAGCCACATTGGCTTATTGATTGATTGAGTTTATGGTATTGGATTACTAGATATGGCATTGATAGTATATTATTATTAGCTTAATAGCTTAGCATGATAAATCACATAAATTGATATTTGAGCTTAGGGTAACAGTGTTATGAACTTAACTTGACCATTGCAATGTGTTAGTAAAATGTTAGAAGCACTAAGAAATTTCATAGATGAATTGTTGAATCTTGTATGTTTGTTTTAAGCTTTGTTTCAAAAATTTTACTTGTATGAGAAAAATTTTGATTGCATAAATTTTTTAATATGTTTAAGATGTTTTTATAGGAGGCAGGGATTTAAATTGCGGCTGCGGTCGTGTTTTCGGTCGCGTTGTGTTTATCACGGTTGCGGACAAAACAGATGTTATTGCAGTCACTGCAGGTATCGCGGTCGTGAATTTTTTTTAAATTTGCACAACCTATTGTAAAACATAATAATTATAATTATAATTATAAAAAGTCACTTTTAATGATTTTTAGAGTGTTTTCTAACACTTATGAACTTTTATTAATATAATATGAGAACACAACTTTTATTATAACACCCCATACCCGTAACCCACATCGAGGCGGAGTACAAGGCATTACCTAACTTGATATCATGCTTACAACCAACCTCAAGTCACCAAAACTCGGTCCAAATTAAAACTTTTTCTATTTCTACTTTAAACTTTTTATTATGGGCCTAGAGCCCTAAATCGATCATTGAAAACTATTCGGAACCTTTCCGGGTCTTTAAACCAACCTTAAGAAATTTTCCTTTAAAGCAGGACACACGCCCGTGTGGAAGGGTAACACGCCCGTGTGACCATTTCAACATGGTCGTGCTGATGGCCCGTGTGATTCACACGACCTAAGCACCTTGGGACACGCCTGTGTCCCACACTCATGTAGAATTAATTTCTAATTCATACCTACAGGGGTTTTCACACGGATAGACACACGCCCGTGTCAACGGCCCGTGTTCCTCACACGGCCATGACATGCCCGTGTTCTAGCCCGTGTGCAAAAACTTAGACATTCTGTTTCTGACGTCAGCATCCCTAAAATGTCACACGGCCATGGCACACGCCCCTTGCACTAGGCCATGTCCTCCACATGGCAGAGACACACGGCCGTGTCTCTGCTCGTGTGTTTATTACCATGCATACTGACTTGAAAATTTTACGTGCAGGGGACACACGGTTGGACCACATGCCCATGGGGCTGACCGTGTGTCACACACAGCCTAGACACACGCCCATGTGTCTACCCGTGTGGACAATATAAGGCTATTTACCAAGCCTCTTTGCCACCCTAACGTACTTAGGTTCATACAAATACCAACCAATATCAAAACAACACAACTTCTAATATCAAATCAGCCACAATAGACATTCATTTAACCATGACAATACATCTTTTATAAATCAAAATGAGTGTTAGCCATCATTCAAGGCTTAATACAAAATGAAGGGTTCCCAACCCGAGTCAGTACAATTGGTTCTCAACGACACAAAATGATAAAGTCTAAGCCCTATACATGCCATATTCAAAAATATAAATCCAACTATACCGATTGCTTCGGCTGATAGTGTGATCGATATCTCTGACTTTTGGTGATCCTTGAGCTAGATAGGCGGTGTTGTAAGGAAATGGAAAGGAAAGGGAGTAATCATAAAGCTTAGTAAGTTGCACATAAATAAATTTACAATACTAAGTCTACCATTTATCAACAACTCATGATACCAAAGTGGGCATAAGCATGACTTACTCTTCACTTCATACAAATCACATAGCATATACAATGAGTTCACAACTTATACATATGTATCACTTAGGTACCTGTAATACTCACAATACGGTTATACTTTCCTCATTAACTTAAATTCATAACTTTCACCGTTGAACCATTTGGTACACTACCGGATATTCCATAAGACTCAAACATGGGTAAGGTGCTGATGCCATGTCCCAGACATGGTCTTATACTGGCTATCATCCTCAAGGCTGATGCAATGTCCTGAACATGGTCTTACACTAGCTCTCACATAACCGTCAGGATACCATGTCCCAAACATGGTCTTACACTGACACATCTCGTAGTCGATGCATGTTCCAGACATGTCTTACACTGGCTTATGTTTCGAGGCCGATGCATGTCTCACACATGTATTACACTAGCACTCGTCTCGATGCCAATGCCATGTCCCAAACATGGTCTTACACTGACTCTCATATTGTGGCCGATGCATGTCCTAGACATGTCTTACACTAGCTCACACAAGTGACCCAAATGTTATGGCATGAATATCCGGTTTATTTCCTAAGGTTTCAACGGAAGTTCTACTATCTCAATTTCATAATAAATCAATTCATGCTATATCAATTCAATGACGATTCCAACACATATTTTAGCAATGTAGTTGTATCATTTACATACAACTTACCTCGGATTTCAAAATGTAGTGAATATACGGTATAGTTAATTTGCTTGGCTTTCCCCCTTTTTTGGTTCTGATTTAGAAATTCTTGATCTATATTAGCAAAAATACACTCATTTAGTCACTAATTACAACTAGGCAATTAAAAATTTACACCTTTGGTAAAATGACCATTTTGCCCCTATACTCGAAAATCGATTTTTATCGAATTTCTTCGCATCTTAAGCCTAGATGAACTCTTTTTTACTCTTATAGCAACTCCAAATTCTCTCTATTTCACACACTTATCACTTATTTTGCAACCTGTGCAAAATAGTCTCTTTATGTGTTTCCATGCTAACACATTTCACAAAAGTTGTTTATAAGACAACCAAGAATCATTTTCTTCTAGAAAAACTTAGAAAAAAAACACAAATCCTTTCATGGCAAAACCCTAAACTCTTTATCATTTTGTAAAATAGACCCCTCATTAGAAAGCTCATGTTTCTAGGGTCTCAAAAATGTAAAAATCATTAAGAGAAACTATCAAAATCACTTACTTGAGAGGGTTCAAAGTTGCTGAAATTTTTGAAGCTTTCAAACCCCAAAAATGGCTGATAATTTCTGTGGGAAGAGATGAGAAGAAAAGAAAGTTGACTACTTTTTCTATTTTAGTCAAAATAAGTCACCTAACATACCATACTTAAAGATTTTGTCCCCTCTTTGACTCTATAGTGGACCAAGCACTTTTAAAAGGGTCTAATTTCCCTTTAAAGACCCCCAAATTTTGGTTCTCTAGCTATTTGACACCTTTAGCTATCAATTTAGGACTTTTTCACTTTATGCGATTTAGTCCTTTTTCGCAATTGGGCTCACAAACATTAAAATTAGCTCACCAAATTTTTCATGCACTATAATAACCATGGTATGACTCTATTTTAAAATAAAATAATTCCTCCAAGTTCATATTTGTGGTCCCGAGACCATTATTCCGACTAGGCCCTGAATTGGGTTGTTACATTTATAATCATTAATTTTTCTTATATATATTTACAAATTTTCTAAGAATGTTATATTAACTAATAACAAAGTAAAAAATAGGAAATATTAAACATTTATCATATTTAATAAGTTTGAAAGTTTTTATAGATAAAATAATTGAAAATTCATACCTGAGAGATGTCTTCAATATTTCTTAACAGCTTTGAAGATAGTGAAGATATAAACATTCCATGCTGCAAATGGAAAAATGGAATAGATAAATGTATAGATTCTCATTAATTATTCCTATTTCTTGCCACTGATTCTCACTCTCTTTCTACTTTCATATATAGTTTAACATGATTTGATTCTTAATTATCTTTTCATAAAATATACTCCATTCATTTATCTAAATATATATTTTAAATATTTTAATATCATCAAAATTAAGAACATTAACAAAATTTTTCTTTAAAAAAAACCATACCTTACAAAAAATGGTAGTGGTATGACTTAGTTTTCACCAATTAGTGGAATGATAAGGAGGATCAGATCTTTCACCTTCACTCTGAGAGCGTTCTTGACTTGATTCTCTTGGCCTTTGTCCAAAAATATATCCAAAAAAAGTAGCGTTTTCACCTTGGTTTTCATATAATTGATATGGATGATATATATGAGGAGGACGATACATGAAAGGTGGAGGTGGGTGATACATTGGTGGTGGATGTTACACCATAATTAGGAAATGGTGGATAATAACCATATGGTTGTGGATAACCATGTGAAGGTTGAAAATATGAAGGTTGTTCTGGTGGATAAAAACCTTTAGTGGTAGTAGATGAATCACTGTACCCAAGATTACTAGAACTTGATCTTCTACCAAATGAAGAGCCTATAGAAGTATGCTTCTTGCCTTTTCCTTTTGATGGAGCTCTAGGTTCACTTCTATCTCTCCTAGTTTCAGGAAACATATTTCCATCAAACTCTGATCTATCACGAAAATGTCCACAAGTGGTACCAACCCCATATTCTCCTCCATATCAACCAGAAGACCTAATTTCACCTTTATCACCACTATGTCCATCATCCTCATCAATTGGACTTAAACCACCATTATCGAGTCCATCGCCACTCTGACTTGGCGTTGAACTAGAACTTGAATGAGACAAATTTTGTTGTTGAGATTGATCAACATCCATTTCATCATTAGAGGTATCCACAGGCAACACGCTGGCATTTTCACCATCTAACAATGGATTCTCTTTCTCATGAAATCATTCTGATAGTGGATCAACATCTTTAAAGATATGATCAAGACTGATAGGATTAAAACTAGCGTTTATATCATCAATGCTCATTCTTTTTTGATGCCTTATCTGAAGCCTCATATTATAATAGGTAAACAATAGTTTCTCAAATTTTTTATACTTTAACCTATTTCTTGCCTTGATGTGAATTTAACTAAATGTGCTCCAATTTCGTTCGCAATTTGATGCATAAGTTGTTTGACTAAGCACTTTAATTGCTAATTTTTGTCATTCGGGAACTTATGTGCCTATATCATCCACCACTCAGCTGTATAATATTATTTAAATTTCAAAATAACTTCAAAATGTACAATATAATTAAATAATATAAATTAAATTATATAATTTAATTAATTATTTACTCGGATTCATTTGCTTCCAAGCTCTTTGTGCTTGTGGAGTACCGAATGTCTCATGTTTATCTCTAAATAGTAACAACTGCATAAATAAAAGATAGAGTAAAAAAAAAAGATTCTATTTCAAATTTTGTAACTAAGTTACAAATAATAGTACTTGAATCTAACTTGATTAACTATTCTGACTTGAGTATCAATAGAAGGTTCTAATCTTTCAATTACTGATTGTGTACCTTCTAATGTTTCTATTAGTACATTCTCAGAATGCTCCACCCCAAATTGAAATTGAGGATTGAGAAAATAACCTAAGTATAATTTATAAGAATATCATCAAATAATAATAATCTAAAGCTTAAAATAATAAAATATAAAAATAGTTCTTAATTATATGAAACATTTTATCTTACCAACTAAATACAAGTCAGAATGCATAAAATTCCATCTATTGTCAATAATCTTTTCGTACTCAGTGAAATATCGAAAATCTTGTTGAATTGCTCGTTTAGCTCTATTAACAGCCTCATAAATAAAGCCCATTGTTGGTTTTTCATCGCTATCCACAAGTCTGAATACTTTTACTAGGGGCTTGTAAACTTTTATGAGGTCATTGGCTTTTTTTCCAAAAATCTTTTCCCAAAACAATTTTTTTGGCTTCATAAATAGGCTCTGACTTTTGCTGTCCCCATTTTGATTCTTTAAATTTCTATATATTCATAAGAAAAATTTTAAAATAATATAATTTAAATTATTTGGAACTAATAAAATCAGTAAAGGTTGATATATTTAAGTAATTATATTAACTAATTATAAAATACTGACCTTTGAATTAAACATTTCTCTCAAACCTTGCTTTTATCTTGTTATCTCTTCAAGTTGAATGAAAGGAGTTGCAAATCAAGTAAGACCGAGTCGAAGTATTTGCTTCCCTTGTGCATGCTTTTTCTCAAATGAACAGTCCAAATGTGATTGTATATAAAGCCACTTTCTTTGCCTCATCTAACACTTTTTTCCCAATATCTTCAAGGCATAAATCTAAACAGTGAGCTGCACTTGAGGTCCAACATAGATGTTTTATTTTCAATATTAATTTTTTCCAGCAGCTTTCATTGCTGCCTCATTATTAGTCACTATTTAGACAAAGTAATTTTCTCCAATTTCTTCTGCAATTGAATCTAACAAACTATAGTAGAATTCAACATCTCTACTACGAACACTTGAGACATCTATTGATTTCCAAAAAATGGTTCCTTTACTGCAATAAACAAGGAAATTAATGATGTGCATTTGATTCAAGCTGTTGGTCCAACCATCACACATTAAAGTTGCACCCAACTCTTTCCAATGCGTCTTTAGTCCCTTTACCCAATCATGAACTCGTTGATACTCTGACTCCATAAATATTTAATGGGTAATTTTCTACCTTTTTAATTGATCTCAAAATTGGTTTTAAATTAGCCCTATTGGTAGGAAAGGTTATTGTTTTTCTTTAATTTCTTCCCATCTATTTCCAAAATTATTTTTGGTTCTTGAACCCCTCCTAATAATCCTTTCATTATGTGTTAATTAGGGAAAATCAATCTTTATCAATCGGCAATTCAGATCTAACAATCCGGGAAGCGTATGTGTGTTTCATTGTAAACTGGTTTATAATTTCGATTTAGATATTGGGAAAAGATTATTAATTGATAAAATTAAAGATTTTATTCATGAATTAGCTACTTATTTTTCAATATTTAAATGTGTTAGGTGTTGACTTAAACGCCCCAAACCAACAGTATAGCTAAAAGACGTTTGCACGTACGATTCGCATTAGTTCAGTGTAAGAAATCTAATTAGTTTGGATTCAAAAAATATTTATAATCATAATGGATGGATTGAACCCATAAGTGGGTGTTTGGGGGCTGTTCAAGATGCATAGTAATTGAGTTTAATACTAATTTTTAATTTAGGATAAATTTGAAGCTTATTAGAGAAACCGTAAGATTTACAACTGTGCTGGGAAATAGCGTAAAATAAGGTGTGGGTCCTAGCTCAAAAACTTGAATGTTAATAATCTTTTTAATAATATAATTAATGGTTTAGTTTGCTGATCGGGCTTGGATAAATAGCTAAGTAGTTAAATTTTTAATCGCTGAACAAAGTAAGTTTTGAGTCCTTACTGTTTGGCATGTTAGCAAAGTTGCTAAATGTAACGCCCAAAAATTCTTATTTCTGCTTTTGTGAAAATGTAACACAACTGTGTATCTGCTTCAGTGGTTAAGTGTTCTGGGTGTGTGTGGGAGGTCCCAAGTTCAAGCCTTGCCTTTGGCAAATTTTAATATTTTTCTAATTTAAGCCTTGCATTTAGAGAATGGGCTTATATTTAATTAGTTGTAAACCATATAAGAATGAGCCTATTGGCTCGAGTGATACGAGAGTTAGTGTGCTGGAGGTCCTGAGTTCGAATCGTTGTACGAGTGTGGGAGTTTATTTTTGGATCATTTGACCGAGAGAGTTGCATTCAAACTGGAAGTCTGAGGAGGTTGAGTAGTGGATTAGTAGAGAGATTTGAGGAATGTGGGAGTTAGTTTGGTATTATCACTATTTTATTTTATTTCAAAAATTCTTTATCCCGAAATTTTGTTTGACGTTAACTCTTCCATTTTCTCTACTGCCAAAATTTGTGTTTTTACTTTTTTTCTCTCCTTTTCGATTTTCCAAACTCACCTCTATTCGGCGCAACATTTGACTGTGTTCACTGGTAAGTTTTGGCATTGTTGTGATCTTCGTGTTTAATGGCTAGTGTTCTAATATGGTTTTTTTTCTCTTGTAATTTCTGCTCTCAGTTAGGGGAAGGTGAGAAAGTAAGGGGTACGTTTCAGCGATTTGATCGTTAGGGGAATCTCTGTTGTTGGTGGTAACTTTTCAAACTCCGTGGTAGATGTTGGTAAGCTATGTATATGGATTGGTTTCGGGTTGAGTTTTGTAATCGTGAATTGAATTAGGGTTTTGGTTGCTGTTATTTAGGCTCGGTGGTCTCACGAGTGCTTCTGCAACGAAAACAAATCTGGTGTGTACCTAAAATGCAGAAAATAAGGTTTCAAAAAATGCCAAAAAAGGTCATTGTCGATGCCACATCGTCATATGGTAGGCCGTGTGCGATGACACAGCCGTGTTATCCATGAAGGCTAAGCTGTGTGCAAGACACGACCGTGTGATGGCCAGAGTGTGGCCGTGTGTTTCACAACGGGCGTGTGATATCTGGGCCAGGCCGTGTGATCCACACGGGCAAGGCCAATCTGCACGTGTGGGCCCATTTATCTGTATTTTTCCCTAGGGTTGCACGGTTTGTCCCAACGACTGTGGGCCTAGTATAGGGTTGGTAAGGGCTAAATAAACCCTGAACTTATGATCTGACTAATTGATTTACTGATCTGATTAGGATATTGATGCATGCCGACTTACTCTATTGTCTGTAAATTTTTTATTTATGTATGCTTATATGTAACAATGCGAGCATGTTAGACTGTTTAATTGTATTTGCATATTTCTATATCTGTTATTGGGGATGGGATGATGTATACTGGAGGAAGTGTTCTGAAAGGCGATTACGCCTACTATCTGGCAACATAATTGCATCATATCTGTTATGTACCGCATTGGTACAATATGGTGTGTAGGGCTGGATGGGTGTTTTAAACCCCACATGGTGTGTACGGATGGTTGGAGATTGTGTGTAGAGGATGGTAGTAGGATTCTGTTATCTGATTTCTGATTCTGACCTGCATATCTGTATCTTAGATGGGCTTAAGCCCGAATCTGCATATGTATCTATAATGGGCTTAGGCCCGCTTTTGTATCTGACTGATTCTAATGTTCTGTTTGTTTGCATGCTTAGTTCTGTGAGATTACACACTGTGTTTATGTAAACTCACTCCTCTCTTTTTATTCTGTACATGTAATCTACAGTTTTAGGCGGATAGGTGTAGCGGAGCCTCTCGGTGACCACATGTTCGAATTGGTTATGATTACATTCTAATTTTTATGTTCAGTTTGTTCTAGGTTATATTTTTGTAATACGAATTTTACGAACTGTTTTATTTTTATTTGGATTAGACTACACTTTTATGATTTAAAAACTGCAAAACGTGATAACTCAGATTTTATCAAAAGCAACGATTTTCTAAAAAACAACGTTTCTTTTAAAAGCTTCCACTCTAAATGACTTTTAGGCAAATAAATTACTATTTTGATAATGAATACAGAAACTTAGGAGTTGAGTATGTAATGACCCAAAATTTATGGGTATCGAAAATCGTGTTTCCGGCTTATTATTTTAGAAAATCGGGTTCATAAATATTTATTAGAAATATTTACGAAGCTAGTTGAGTGATTAATTAGATTTTAGTAAGTGAATTAGCTTGAATTAAGGTTAATTTAGTGTAAGGACTAGATTGAATATAATGTAAATGCTTAATTATAGACTAAAGAAAATTTAAGGGATTAAATTAGCAAAAAAACCCATAGAGGGAATAGTGCCAAATGTATGGAAAATATTATTCCATGTGCATGCATTATACACATATATTTATACTTAAAACTTAAGTATATAATATAATAATATATTAATATAATAATATAATTTAATAATATAATAAAATAAATAAAATAAATAAAATAAAGAAATAAAAATAAAAAGAAACAGAGAAAGAAACGAAAAAGAGAGAAAGAAAGAAGGAAAGAAAAAGAAAAGGAAAATTTAGGGTTTTGAAGCTAGAAGTTTAATTTGGTAAGTCAATTAAGTCCCTTTCTTTATAATTTTGATGTTCTTGGAGTCCAAGAGACAAATATTACTTGATGTAAGTGGAAATTGTGAAAGTTAGATGATTTTTAAACATGGGTTATGTTGAACAAATTGTTGAATTAGGGATTTAATTGAATAAATATCAAGATAGAATTGATTAAGGATTAAATTGTAAAAGAATTATAAGTTTAATATTTGAGGGACTAAATTTAAAGAAATTTGAGATTAGGGTTTTACCATGAATATTTAATGGTTAAGGTGAATATGATAGAAAATTGAATAAAGATAAAGTATAAATTGAGTGATAAAAGTAAAAGTGTTAATTAGGATTAAATTGAAAATTTAGGTTTGAATTGAATAGAAATTTAATTATTTATTGTAAATTGTTATTGTATTAATAGTACAAATTGTTTAATTTTCGTAGCTAACGTAGTACCGGAGACATCGACAAAGAAAGGAAAAGAGAAAGTTGACGAGGAGTAATCCAAAAAATATACAGTTTGTATTTCTATAAACCGAATTTAAAAATTATTATTGCATTTATTATATATATATATATATGGTAAGTAGTATAGAGGTAAGCAATGTTATTATTGTATTGAATCAAATTGAGTTGTGAATATTTGAATTGCAATGTGTATTGACTGTTTTATGAATATGTAAGTGAAATAAATATCCTATTAATAGTGTCGGGCTAGGTTGGATATAATTGACATGCCATAGGATTGGAAGTGTATAGGGATTCTTCGACCTTAAGTCGGTGAGGCACTATAAGTGTCGTACTGTTACTTCGACTTCAAGTTGATGAGGCACCTTGTGTGTCGTACTATTACTGTTACTTCGGTTTAATCTAATGAGGTACTAAGTACCGTACTACTACTGTTTACTTCGGTAAAGCCGATGAGACACTGAGTGCTGTACTAGTGTGTTGGTTGGATTTGCATATCCATCAAAGTCCGAATTATGTTAATAAGGGTAAGTTTATTGTACTGGACAACTGAATGACTGTACTACTGTACTGAAAATCTGCTACTATTGATTGATATATTATTGAACTGAATGTTTCATTAAGAAAGAACTTTGAATATAAGTTGTGCTATTAGATTTGAAGATAATAGCTTAAATGCATTTTGTGTTAATAATGATTTAAGTGCTGGTTTATAGAAATACCACTGAGTGTATACTCAGCGTACGGTTTGTTTTCGTGCGCAGGTTAGGTACGAAAGCAACTAACAACTCAGCATCCAAGCCAAGCCCGAACTCAAATACTTGGTGATGTATTTTATTTTGAGAAATGACATGTACCTAGGTTATCTTTTGATTTTATTTTGAGTAGGAGTGTTGTTAGTGTAAAAAAAAAAAGATAATAGTTAACCCATGAATGCAAAGTTTGTGTTTATAATATTGTCATTTATATAGTTTAATTTGAATTGATTAAATTGGTACCAAAGTATACTGTCTGGAAGATTTATGTTAAACACTTACTAGTACATTCGAGTTAGATCGTAACATTGATGATTTTAATGTAAAATGGATGTTTTTAATCATGTTTGGATTGGTTGAAAGATTGGATTTAAATTTTGCTTGTTATTGAAGTTTGCAGGGTTGGTAAACTTGAACTATAAGGTTCATTTTTGGGTCCACACGGCCTGGCACACAAGCGTGTGATCAGACCATGTGAGACACACGACCCATACACGGGCATGTAAGTAGACCGTGTGTCCCCTACATCTAAAATTTGGCAAACAGAATGCTCGGGTATGGCAACACGGGCAAAGACATGGGCGTGTGTCTTGGCCGTGTAAAACTAGTTTGTTCATGAGTAACAAACAGAAAAGTACACGATTAAAGGACATGGGAGTGTCCTAGTCATGTGAGTCACACGGGGTGAGAACAGGGAGTGTCATAGAGATACACGAGCGTGTCTATAAACCACACAGGCGTGTGGTACGTTCATTTAAAGAAATCTTGGAAATTTTACATAAAAGTTTATAAGCTTCTGATTGGGTTCCAGTTTGTTCTTAACATATTCTATGGGTCTAGAATATACATAAAAAGGGGTTAATAAGATATATTACTAAACTATATCATGTTTAATTTTATTTGATTCGTGTTATAAATTGTAGTGGCCAGTAATAATCCGTAATCCTATTCCGATGTCGGAAAAGGGTTAGGGGTTGTTACAGAGTAAACGTTTTAAAATCTGTTAAGAATAAATGTGAGCTAATGAACTAAAATGGTTTAATTACGACGACTTAGTTTTCAAAATCCTTTTCATGTGACATCACCAGATACGGCCATAACGTCTAGGTCGGGTTTGGGGCATTACATTTAGTGGTATCAGAGTCAGGTTACAAAACTCGGCTGTGAATTTTGGGTTCCAAAATATGTTTTATGAATTGGCTGTGAATTTTGGGTTCCAAAACTTCTTATTTTACTACATAAAATATCTGTCAATAAATACTGAACTGTTGCATAAAACTCTTAATGTAGATAAACTCGATTAGACAATGAGAGCATGAGGTATCCGTGGACATTGTACTCGAGGCTGAGGTAAAGGCCGTAGAAGGGCTCGAGCTGAGTCCTCATCTCTGGGCAGCATGTCGAATCTGGACACTAGTGAGACACCTGTGTCACCTGCTACTGAGACTGGGTCTCAGACTCGTTCGACTGGGGATGACGCATTATCCCAAGCTATGCTAAGGATATTAGAGAGGGTCACTAGGCCTAATTCTGGATCTAGAGGCCGAAGGTCGGTAACTGAGCGACTCCGGTCTAATGGGGTTGAGTTATTTAGGGGTGTCACAAGAGTCACCCCTAATGTGGCTGAGTGTTGGTTAGAGGCCACAGAAAGGATTATGGATGATTTGGACTGTACCCCTGAGCAAAAATTGAAGGATACAGTCTCATTGCTTCATGATGAAGCATATTAGTGGTGGTTAACTGTTAAGGAGGGCACTCAGCCTGACCGTTTGACTTGGGAGTTCTTTAAGACTACATTTTAGAGCAAATATGTAGGAGCCAGTTACGTTGATGCTTGTAGGTGTGAGTTTTTGAACCTCATGCAAGGTGATCGATCTGTGGCCGAATAGAAGGTTGAATTTCTAAGGCTGAGCTACTATGCTCGAGGTATGATGACATCGGAGTATGAGAGATGTGTTAGGTTTGAGGACAACCTAAGGGATAATCTGAGGGTTCTGATAGCTCCGCAGAAGGAGTGTGAGTTCGCAGTTCTAGTATAGAAGGCAAAGACTGCTGAGAATGTTAAGCACGCGAAGCACCAGAACAGGGATCATGAGAGAGGTAAAAACAAAAGAGATTCAGAGCCCTCGAGTTCTGTGCAGAGGCCTAGGAAAAAGGCTAGATCTAATAGGTTTGTTGCTTTGACTGGGTTACAGCCGTACAGTGATTGTGGTAGACCCCATCCGAGCGAGTGTTGGAGGAGGGTTGAGGCCCGTTTGAGATGTGGGTTTTTAGAGCACCATATTCGGGAGTGTCCATTGAGGCTGATCATGTGATATCCCGAACTAGGGACTAATCAGAATAGTAGTTTCGGGACCACAAATTCGAGATGGAAATAATTATTTTATGATTATTTTGAGGTCTATGATATGATTGCATTATTGTGTGAAAATTTTGGTGAAGAAATTCTATGCATAAAGTGCTTAATTTGAAGTTAGGGACTAAATTGATTAAGTTACAAAATTTGCATTCTAGAAGTTTCTAGTATGAAATTGCTTTGAAATATTAATTAGGAGGTCTTAAATAGCAATTTGACCAATTTCTAAGTTTATGGACAAAAATTGGACATGAATGGAATTTTTGAAAGTCTAATAAGGAAGGGCATTTTGGTCATTTTGATATTAAATGAAATAAAATGGGAAAAATAACACAAAAATTATCATCTTCTCCATAAGTTGCTACCAAATTTTGCTCTCCACCATAGCTAGGGTTTCAACACTTTTAAACCTTGATTGTAAGTGATTTCTATGCCGGTTTTTAATGTTCTTTACATTTTTGAAATCCTCGTAGCTCGGTTTACCTGTTTCTACTAATATTTTGAGCAAAATTTACCCATGAATGGTATGCATGAATTTTGATGTTTTATGGTAGAATATGAAGCTTGAGATTGTGTTAAACAACTTTTGCTAAGTGATTTTACGCAAAAACTACTAAAATGACATAATCTGTAAAAATACCTAATGTTCATAAGTACATGTTAGAGTGAGAATTGGATGTTGTTGTAGAAGGGAAAAATGATCAGTATAGCATAAAAAATAAGAAAATAGGATGAAGTTTAATTTATGAGATTTGGGGAAAAAGTGTAAATATGTGAAAGTTTAATGAAAAATTGTAATTTTTCCAAAATATGATTTTGGGTTGATTTGAATAATATGAGTCCTAATTAGGCTATATTTGAAATGATAGAGCAAGGAAAATCGAAATTCGGGCTAAAATCGGCAAAATATCAAGTTCTGGACAAAACGGTAAAAATGACCATTTTCGCATACGAGGTAAGTTCATATGTAAATATTGTAATATAATTGTTATTTTAAATGATTTAATGCTATTTATACGATATTATGATTGTTATCATGCATTTCTATGCTTTGTGGTCATTTTTGGACAACAAGCAAAAAAATTTTATGAATTATGTGAAAAATGTGAAAGACTACCGAAGTATCGTCATTGGTTTTCCAAGGAGGATGGTAAAGGAGTACGAACTAGGAAAGTCTCGTTGAACCTTAGGAATAGACTAGGATATTTTGGCATCCGAGCTTGTTGAGTTGAGTCCGAGTTCCCTTATGGATGCGAATGTCTGAGCTCGTTGAGTTGAGTCCGAGTTCGTGAGATGTAACTAGGGATCCGAGCTCGTTGAGTTGAGTCTGAGTTCACTTATGGATGTGAACGCTCGAACTATTTGAGTTGAGTCCGAGTTCGCTTATGGGTGGGTTACATGGTAGCATGGCTACATTTGTGGCACTTATGTGCAAACTTTCCATGTATCTGAGTTATAATTCGATGTGTTAAACGGGTAAAATTCTAGTGAAATGGAAGAATACTCAAGATGCAAGTGACGTATTGGCAAGTGTTGTGGAATGGGCACTTTGGACAGGTATGTACTTAACCCTCGGGTTGAGGCTTGATACGACAACAATAATGTAGTAAGACGATGAATGATGAATAGAAATGTGATATATGTTTTGGTGATATTATGCTAATGTTGGTTGGCATAATTGCTTTGTTAAGTTATTTGTTATTTGCATGTGAACTTACTAAGCATTTATGCTTACTCCTTCCCTTCCATTCCTTGTAGTTTTGACAAGCCGGTTTGGAGATCATGACGGTCAGAGGCACGCCCACACTATCAACGGACCATCTCGGTATGGTGGCTTGCATATTTTGGGAATATGGCATGTATAGCATTATAATCCTTTTGTGTATATAATCTTATGATATAGCTCATGGATGGCATGGAAATGTTTGAGAATGATTAGCTATTGGAGTGGCTAATCAAGATTATATTTGATAACACGTATGCTTTATGTGCTAACTAATCTATGGAAATCCATAAAATGGCGAAATTGGCTATAAAACAGAATCACACAGCAGCAGTGATGTGAGTTTCAAAAATCAGTAACAATAGTAGAGATAGAATTAGATGATGAATAAAATATGTAATTTAAGCTTAATGAATCTATTTTCATGTGGAAGAAACAAAATTGGTAGAAGAGTTGTATTTTATGAGATATTTACGTTTTAGTGAAACAAGATCAGAGCAATTTCTGGATTTCTTGTTCTGACTTTAGAAATTCACCATAATTTGTGTAAAAATAATTAGGACTCAAAATTTATATGTATGGATTCCTTATTGAGTATATTTTTAATTGAAAGAAACTACATAGTCAATTAATTTCTGTACAGAAAGAAATTTTATTCGTAGTGCACAGGGGTCAGAGTAGCCTAACCCTAAAATAGAGGAGATTTTAACTAATAAACTGTACTAATTGGCCTGACCAAAAATTCTAGAAAAAAAATAGTAGATAGATATATGAGTCTATTTTCAGGAAAAGTTTACAGATCTTAATTTTGAGTCTCAAAACTCGAGATATGAATTTTTAAGCGACTGTGACACAGTTAGCCAGCTTGTCTGGAAATTTTAAAAATAAATTGTTTGAGCTGTTTAATTAATGAATTAAGTTCGTTAACATCTCGTGCTTGACTCCGGCGATGGTCTCAGGTATGGCGATGTTACAGATCAGGTGCAAGCTCCGACATCAGGTCCCGCATAGCCACAAAGAGTAGTTCAATAGCCACCTAGGGGCTGTGGAGTGGCTAGGGGTGGTAATGGTTTAGGTCGAGGGTAAAGAACACCAGGTCGAGGTGCTGGGTAGACAGAGGTGAGGCAGCCTGTTTTGGTTTATGTTGCATGTCACTGAGAGGACAGAGATGCTCTTGACATCATCACCGATACGTTTTTTATTTTGATATACCTTACCTTGCTTTGATAGACATAGGGTCTACTCACTCATACATAGCTAGTAATGTATCTGAAACTTTGGGGATTTTTGTAGAGACCACTATGAGTGAGATCACTATACTGAGTCTATTGGGCCGTCTGTATGGGTTAGCAAACTTTATAGTGATGTTCCCTTAGTGGTGCAAAGGATTGTTTTTCTAGCAGATCTGATGGAGCTTTCGTTTGAGGAGTTCGACTTAATTCTGGGAATGGATTGGTTGGTCAAGCACCGGGTTAGTTTGGATTGTGCGACTAAAAGGGTCGTTCTGAGAACTGAGGGGGATAGTGAGGTCGTTGTGCTCAGAGGCATTTCTGGCCTAGTCAGTGTTTCTGATTCTGGGGACTCTTCTGTTGAAAATATCAGAACTATAAGAGATTTTTTGAACATCTTCCCTGAGGAGCTACTGGGATTGCCTCTGAACCGGGAGGTTGAGTTTGGGATTGAGCTTCTTCTGGGTACAGTTCCAGTGTCCATCGCTCCCTATCGTATGACACCGAAGCAGTTTACAGAGCTTAAGGCTCAACTACAAGAGCTGTTGGACCATGGTTTCATCCGTCCTAATGTGTCTTCATGGGGAGCACCGGTTTTGTTTGTTAAGAAGAATGATGGGACCATAAGGATGTGAATTGATTATCGATAGCTAAATAAGTTAACCGTGAAGAAAAAGTACCCGCTTCTGAGGATTGACGACTTGTTTGATCAGTTCAAAGGGGCTTCTGTGTTTTTTGAAGATCGATTTGTGTTCTGGGTATCATCAATTGAGGTTTAAGAAGGCTGATGTGCATAAGACTTCATTTAGGACTCGTTATGCGCATTACAAGTTCCTAGTTATACCTTTTGGGTTGACGAATGCTCCGGCCGCATTTATGGATTTGATGAACGGAGTATTTTAGCCCTATCTGGATCAATTCATCGTGATCTTCATCGACGACATTCTAGTTTACTCTAAGACTGAAGAGGAGCATGATGAGCACCTTAGAGTAGTGCTACAGATTCTACGTGAAAAGCAACTATACGCTAAATTCAACAAGTGTGAGTTCTAACTACGTGAAGTAACTTTCCCAGGACACGTAGTTTTTGCTGAAGGGATGCGAGTTGACCCTCAAAAGATCAAGGCTATGCTGGATTGGAAACAGCCTAAGAATGTGTCTGAGATCCGTAGCTTTCTGGGTTTGGCGGGTTACTATCGGCATTTCATTGAGGGGTTCTCTTTGATTGTTGCACTGTTAACTAAGCTTCTGCGTAAGGATGTACCGTCTATCTGGATGGATGTGCAGCAATCGAGCTTTGAGAAGCTCAAATCTGTTCTAACTCAGGCTCTCTTCTGATACAGCCTGAATCTGGAAAGGAGTTTGTAGTATACAGTGATGCATCGCACGTTGGTTTGGGTGTGTTCTGATGCAGAATGGTAAGGTTGTGGCTTACGGTTCCCGTCAGCTTATGATACACAAGGGGAAGTATCCAACTCATGATCTTGAGTTGGCTGCAGTGGTCTTTGCGTTGAAAATCTGGAGACATTATCTCTATGGTGAAAGGTGTATCATCTACACTGATCACAAAAGCCTCAAGTATCTCCTTACTTAGAAGGAGTTGAATCTTAGACAACGTCGTTAGATTGAGTTGTTCAAGGATTATGACTGCACTATAGAGCATCATCTTGGTAAGGCCAATGTGGTAGCTGATGCTCTGAGTCGAAGGGCGATGTTTACTCGTCTTAGTCTGTTTGATGATGGGAGTCTGTTGATCGAGTCGCAAGTTAAGCCGACTTGGATTAACTAGATTCGAGATAAGCAGTTGGGGTACTCTATTAAGCTCTAGATTTATGGTTCTGACAGGTTGAGAGTGGCAGCACTTCGGATTTTAGACTAAATAATGATGGGGTACTCTGTTTTCGTGGTCGGATTTGTGTACTGAACGATGTGGATCTGGGGTAGTCTATTCTGCGGGAGGCGCATAATAGCCCTTATGCTATGCACCCCTGCGGTAATAAGATATATAGTGACCTTCACGAGTTATACTGGTGCCCGAGTTTGAAGCATGAAGTTACAGATTTTGTGGCTCGATGTTTGACGTGTCAACAGGTTAAGGCTGAGCATCATTTGCCTTCGGGTTTATTGCAGCTTGTTAAGATTCCTATGTAGAAATGGGAGTGAGTAACGATGGACTTCGTTAGTGGGTTGCCTTTAACACCCACTAAGAAGGATTCTGTTTGGGTCATCATGGATTGATTGACCAAGTTGACACACCTCATTTCGGTTCGAACTGATTACTATTTGTAGAAGCTAGCAAAGTTGTACATCTCTTGAGATTGTAAGAATGTATGGGGTTCCTGTCTCGATCATTTCTGATAGAGATCCTTGCTTTACATCTCGATTTTGGAAGAAATTGCACGAGACTCTAGGTTTAAGGTTGGAATTCAGTATTGCGTTTTATCCTCAGACAGATGGGCAATTCGAGAGTGTGATTCAGATATTGGAGGATATGCTCAAGAGTTGTATGATCGATTTTTAAGGCAGTTGGGAGGATTATCTGCTGCTAGCTGAGTTTCCCTACAATAACAGTTTCCAGGATAGCATTCAGATGGAACCTTATGAGGCTTTGTATGTTCGTAAGTGTCACATTCTGCTATGTTGGATTGAGTTATGTGAACATCGAGTTCTAGGTCCTGAATTAGTTTCTGAGACTAAGGATAAAGTTAGACTGATTCGGGATCGTCTGAAAGTGGCTTTTGATAGACAGAAGTCTTATGTAGATTTGAAGAGACGTGAGGTTGAGTATTCTGTGGGGGATTTTGTGTTTCTGAAGGTCTCTCCGTGGAAGAAGATTTTTAGGTTTAGTCATAAGGGCAAGCTAAACCCTATATTTATTGGGTCGTATCGGATTTAAAGACGCGTGTGACCAATTGCCTATCAGTTGGAGTTACCCTCTAAACTGGACCATATTCATGATGTGTTTCACGTCTCGATATTGAGGCGGTACCGTTTTGATCCATCCCATGTTGTCACGGTTGACGAGATCAAGGTTAGGCCGAACTTGACCTTTGAGGAGGAGCTAGTTCAGATCCTAGATCGAGATGTTTAGGTTCTGCAGAAAAAGTCCTTTCCACTAGTAAAGGTGCTGTGGCAAAATCATAGCACTAAGGAGGCCACGTGGGAGCCTGAGGACTGGATGCATCAGTAGTATCCTCATCTGTTCTGATTAGGTAAATTTCAAGGTCAAAATTTCTTTTAGGGGGTAAAGTTGTAACGCCCCCAAAATTCTTATTTCTGCTTTTGTGAAAATTTGACACAATTGTGTATCTGCCTCAGTGGTTAAGTGTTCTGGATGTATGTGGGAGGTCTCAAGTTCAAGCCTTACCTTTGGCTAATTTTGATATTTTTTTAATTTAAGACTTGTGTTTTGGGAGTGGGCTTATATTTAATTAGTTGTAAACCATATCAGAATGAGCCTGCTGGCTCGAGTGGTATGGGAGTTAGTGTGCTGGAGGTCCTGAGTTCGAATCCCTGTGCGAGCGTGGGAGTTTATTTTTGGCTCGTTTGACCAAGAGAGTTTCAGTCAAAGAGGAAGTCTGAGGAGGTTGAGTAGTGGATTAGTAGAGAAATTTGAGGAATGTGGGAGTTAGTTTGGTATTATCACTATTTTATTTTATTTTCAAAATTCTCTTTCTCGAAATTTTATTTTACGTCAACTCTTCCATTTTCTCTGTTGCCAAAATTTGTTTTTTTACTTTTCTTTCTCTCCTTTCTGATTTTCCAAACTCACCTCTATTTGGCGTAACGTTTAATTGTGTTTATTGGTAAAATTTGATGTTGTTGTGATCTTTGTATTTAATGGAAAGTATTCTAATAGGGGTGTTTTTCTCTTATCTGTGCTACTCTCGGTTAGGGGAAGGTTAGGAAGCAAGGGGTAGATTTCAGCAATGTGATCTTTAGGGGAAGCTCTGTTGTTGGTGGTAAGTTTTCAAACTCCGCGGTAGATTTTGTTAAGCTATGTATGTGGATTAGTTTTAGGTTGAGTTTTGCAAACGTGTATTGAATTAGGGTTTTGGTTGCTGTTATTTAGGCTCAATGGTCTCGAGAGTGCTTCTGCGACGAAAACGAATTAGGTATGTACTCGAAATACAGAAAATGAGGTTTCAAAAAATACAAAAAAGGCCACTGTCAATGCCACACTGGCGTGTGGTAGGCCATGTGCGACTACACGACCGTGTGATCGACGAAGGCCAGGTTGTGCCCAAACACAGAATTAGTACTAAATCTAAATTCAAGTATTTCAGTTTTGAATTTCTTCCTGGACCAGCATCGGAGTTTCAGACAGTTCATTTTCGTAAATCATTTCCAAATTCAAGCCATTTCAATTTCCAGTGGTGCAATTTTTTCTAATTTTTTTCAAAATCATTTGTTTGCGCACATGTCCACGTAGAAAACACAGGCCGAGTTTTTGCAAACTTGGCTTTGATACCACTAAATAAAACACCCCAAACACGACCTAAGAGATTAGACCGAATTTGAAATGCTACATTGATCACCGAAGTGATCGTGAGAAAATACTATAAAACGAGTTACTTGAAATCCCATTTTCCGAAATTGTTTATCTCAAAACAAATCAAAGCATTTAACAGAAATAAAAGTATGAGTAAAAGTTTTAAACAGTAGTTGTACTACAGTATTGTGAAACTTTACAGTTCAACCTTAAACAAGTAGCAATTTAAAACCTGATAATAAAACCTATAACTAATTTCTGTCGAGACTGTCCAAGACTTCCGCGTACCGAGTCCAGTATCTAAAATCCAAAACTGTACCTGAAAGGGGAAAATAGAAAAGGGGGTGAGCTACTTGAGCTTAATGTGATATTAAACCAATTATACTATAGAAGGGAAACTAGGAAACTAGAAGCAATTCAGAAATAGAACATACTTACAGACCGACTAAAACAAATACAAACCATATGTAACTTTACAGTCATATGGCTCTGTCAGACACAGTAATGGTAATTTCCATTAGTCACAAACTGGGCCTAAGCCCTTATCCAGAATTGGTATCCAGTCAGACAGTAGCAGTTATATCTACAGAATCCTCTTAGGCATAAGTGCCTTTCAGTTAATCAGTCGTTGGAAAACAATTAATCAGACATATCAGACCACAGTACAATCAATTCAGTCACAGTAGCACATCTAGTCAATCTGATTCAATCAAATGCATATGAGTGTAGATGAGTTACAAAATGCACCTACCCATCCAACCAACACACTTCTCCGTCCAAGCCTGCACTTAATTTGGGGATTTAATCAACCCACCCATCCCTACACTTACAATCAGCACCGGTTGTGGCAATAAACAGATATTTGCAGCTGAGCTGCCAGAAATTTAGGCTTAAATCCTTTTAGTATAGATCCTTAGATATATCACCCCGGGTTGCCCGGAAATGATGATAATCAGAATATTCCATGACCCTCAGGGTATTGGGACCATCAATGTGCAGATAAACTGCCAGTCTCGTATCTTATGCGATAATGCTAGCGTATAAGTTGTGCGGTGCAATACAGAATACTGCAGCACAGATAGCAAGTATGAACTTCCAGATCTGATAATAGTACATAGCGTAGCTAACGTACGTGTGGTACGATGCAATGCAGTAAACTACTATATCGTTATAAGATGTCATCCTGGATTGCTCGGCAACAATGATCAACAATGCAGTTGAACTGCCAGATCAAATTAGTCTTCCTTCTCTTCAACAGCCCACCCAAAATAGTTTATGGATATGTATGTATGTATGCAGCTCGACGTATACAATTCAGAATACAAATTCAGACAATCATTCAGAAGCAAACACACATCCAGTCAATCAGTTACAGAATAAAAAATGTGCACCTTCATATCTCGAATTCAGTAACAACTTATCGTACAACCAATCACAAATACACACATATCAATCCTAGATCAAAGTCATAAATACCCTCAGAAATTCTTAGTCGAGGGTTGGAACACACAGAGTCACATTTGCACTTACATTTGACCTAAAACCAAAGTTTGGCAAGATAGGGCTACACGGCCGTGTGGGGGTCCAAACGCTAGCATGAAGGGTAGCACACCACTGTGTGATAGTGGCACACGCCCATGAGACGCAGGGACATGGCCTTGGGAATAGGCCGTGTAACTCTCTATCCAAAATCACTAAGATAAAGTATACGGAGGACACGGCCATGCGAGGGTCTCGCACGCTCGTGTGCCAACTAGACACGGCTGTGTGCTTCGAAGCATACTCCCGTATGAATCTCTAATTCCCAAATCAGCAACACGGCCGAGTGGCTAGGCCGTGCAACTGCAAGTCTCAAATCCCTAATTCCCAAACTCACACACCTGTGTGCCCAAAGGATACGGCCATGTGAGAATCGACAACTTTTCCTAAATCGGCCACATAGCCATGTGGCAAGGCCGTGTGGCACCTAATTTTGGCCCGAAAACCCTAATTCCCAAATCCACACAACCGTGTGCCACGACATACGCCTGTGTGGCCATTGGGGAGGCCATGAAACCACCCCAAATCAGCCCCAAAACCATTGTTATAGCCACTATAATAGTCCCTTTACCCTACCAACATACATCAGAAGTTGGAGTATTTCACTCACTTTCAGCATTCAAAAAACACAAAATCAAAGAGTTAGACCACACACAAAATAGGTCAAATCGAGCATTTGGGAAAACTTAAAATTGTGTGGAGAAGGTTTAAGTCCCACACCTATTGTGTGATCAGAAATGACGAAAGAAAAGCAGAAATCTCGATGCCAACAATCCGAAATCAATTTTTGAGTATATTTGAAAAAAAAAATAGAAAAGTAGAAGGCAAAAAAAGAAAAAAAGAAAAACAGAAACGTGAAAAAGAAAGTGAAAGAATGAAAGAATAAAAATAAATAAATAAATAAAACAAACCCAAAATTGAAATTAAAAATAATGTGTGCACCTAAAGATTCGAACCCAAAACCTCAAGGTACACTAACACTCCACTTCACCATCAGACCAGCAAACCCATTCTTGCACTAAAATGCACAACTAATCACTTATGTGCAACCTTCTCACTATCCCTATGCTCAAAACCCAAAACTTCTAGGCCCAAAATTTGGGACGTTACAAATTATGTAAGTATTTACCATATATGCAATATTAAAGCATTTAAATTGTGGTACATGTTGCATAATTTGCAAATGAACTTACCTCAGTACAAAATGATAGAAATGAGTCTAATCCTCGTAAACTTTATTTTTCCCTCGATCAAGACTCGAATCACGTTTTTCTTGATATATAATGCCAAAATTAACTCGTTCAATACACACATTACTCATATCAATTCATAACACAAGCTTAGGTAAAATTACCTTTTTACCCCTAACTTTTCACTTATTTACACTTTAGTCCCTAGGTTCGTAAAAGGAAATGCATGCAATTTCTTGGTTATGCAAGCCTGCCGATTCATATTCCATCTCATATCAGCCCATATTTTCCTTTATTTCACATTTCTACTACTCATTTTTACACTTTTACACACAAGTCATTTTTAGGTGTTTTCACTAAAAATCACTTAGTAAAAGATGTTTATCACACATCAGACATTTATATTCCTCCATTAAACATCAAACTACAACCATGTCACACATAGGTCAATTTTCATACATGAACCCTAGCTTAAAATAATGGTAGAAATAGCTAGATCGGTTGATGACAACTTCAAAAATGTAAAGAACATTAAAAACGGCGATAGGGAGCACTTACAATTGAGCTTGAAAGATGAACAAAACCCTAGCTATGGCTCCTTGAAAATTTCGGCTAAGGTGGGAGAAGATGGACAAGATTTTTGCTTGATTTTTCCCTTTTTATTCTTTTATTAACCAAATGATCAAATTGCCCTTAAGGCATTTCTTTCCAATTTTTCCTATAAATGCCCATTTTTGTCCAAAATTTTAGAACTTGGTCAAATTGCTATTTAAGGACCTCTAATTAATGATCCAATGCAATTTCATGCTTAAAGCTTCTAGAACACAAGTTTTGCAACTTATTCAATTTAGTCCCTAAAGTCAAATTGGACATCTTAGGCATAGAATTTCTTCATGAAAATTTCACACAAGCATGCAATCATATCATGGACCATCAAATAATCATAAAATAATTATTTCTATTTCGAATTTGTGGTCTCGAAACTTTAACATTTTCACAACTTTACCATATTTGAGCTCACTCAGATAGTACAAAAAATTCTTTCAACTCTCATGCCCCCACAAGTATTCAGATGTTCTTGTTCAAGTCTTATTCAACACGAATGCACATCTCAATTTCTTAGTGTCACTAATGACAAGGTTATCCATTATCCACTAATGATATGTTTCTTCCTTCTGTAACAATACTGTGCATTTCAGACTATCTTTCGGAGAATGCATTCATTCTTCAAACACTCTCATAATATTTTTCAATTAATATTCAGCTCTCATCGAATCGTCATCCTTTAATTCTCAAAATTCTTGTGTCCAACATTCTCATATTTGATTGATCGGGGGTTAGTGAACATCAATTGTGTTAGGGTTTTGAGGACAAAAGGGTGCCACATGAGGCACAATCGAGGAAGGAGATTGTTTTAACAGTTGTGGAGCTAAAGGGATAGCTTCCAAGTATTGGGTGGACCACTAATTTATCAATTGGAAGAAGGAATTTTCTTTCCTTATTCCCTAGCACTTACAAAATGAGCACTCTATAATAATTCCCTAATCAAAATCAGGAACATTACTATCTACTTACGAGATACAACATGATTTTAAATCAACCATCATAATAAATAAAAACAGATTCAATATCGATATGAAGACATCACACTATCACAGGTTATTTTGACATGTATATCTAGACTCAATACGCACTATGTTCAGTCCTAGAATCGATTGAAATTGTACCTTTGATACCACTAAATGTAACACCCCTCACCCGACCTAGTTGTCGAACCTAAGTTTCGAGATGCTATAGTAAACACCGAAATATTCACACACAATTTATGACATTGAATTCAATTAAAATCAACAAATTTTTTAATTACATGCATAATAGAAGTTATGAACCACACAGAGACAAAATTGAGCATACAAACATAGTTTAGTAGATTCAAGCATGATTATGGACTAGTTTGAACTTTTTAAAACTTTAAAACTAGGTATCGATACCAAATAAATAAGTAGCTATATTTTTATGATAGGTATCGATACTCATATAAATATCAATACCATTTTGACATTCTGTTTGTTTTAAAACTATTCATATGGTTAAGTATCGATACCAAATGCCAAAATATTGATACTTAAGCTCATAAATGATAAAATCCTTTTTTTAAAAAAAAAAAACTATTTCATGCCCAAATCACCTAAAATACAAACAGTATCATTAGATGTAATTACAAGCCTGAAAAACCCCAACCAAGATCATACCAATTCATAACATAGCATCCTAATTACTACATTCAAAACATACCAATATGCATTTAATGACATCTCAAACAATCAGCCAAACATGTGTTATATTTACCATTTCAAACAATATCAAATTGGCTCAAATTCAAACTTATATTTTATGCACTAAACCTACCAAAATATTTCAAGCATGCATAGGCATATTAATCACCTTTACACACCTATTCCATGACACGTCACCTAGTCATCATTTAAGCAAACAAATATTCAAACCAAACTACTCAACAAGTTACCCTTATAATGATCATTGCCATCACTCACATATATACATATGATTCTCTAGAGGCTAAAAAAATCCAATGAAACATTACATAATCATATGACATCATAGGTACATGTTCAGTTCAAACTTATATACATATCGTATAACCACTTAAGCTTAACCATGCATATGTTCTTTTAACGACAACACCGTTTAATGTTGTAAGATCACACACTTACTAAACAACCCTATATACAATTGTAAATTCTATAAACATCCTAAAATATTATATATCACCCTTCCAAATACTCTAATTCAACCCTACCACAATCTTGCATAAAAACATATCAAAATAACTTAAAAAAACTCAACCTCATTAGCCAATTTTTTATCCATATCATGATATCATATTATCTATGTAATTGTATACTCAAAATATTATTTCATGAGCCATTTGCACAATTCAAACTGTAACACCCCATACCCATAATCTACGCCGGAACAAAATACGAGGCATTACTTAACTCGGTCTCATGCTCACAAACGTTCCCCAAGTCACCGAGACTTGATCCAAATTAGAACTTTTTCATTTCTACATAAAACTTCTCATTATGGGCTTACGAGCCCCAAATCGACCATTGAGAACTATTCGGAATCAACCCGAGTCCTGAAACCCTCTAATAAAATTTGACTTTGAAACAGGGCACACGCCTGTGTAGAGGGGCAACACACCCGTGTGGCCATTTCAACATGGTCGTGTTGATGGCCCGTGTGGCTCACATGGCCTAGGTAATATAGGGACATGCCCGTGTCCTCCACCTGTGTGGAATTAATTCTAAATGCACACCTACAAGGGTTTTCACACAGCCTGACACACGTCCATGTCCCTGGCTCGTGTCCTTCATATGGCCATGACACGCCCGTGTCCTATCCCGTGTGCAAAAACATGGACATTCTGTTTTTGACATCAGCAAACCCAAAATGTAATATGGCCAAGGCACACGCCTGTGTGCTAGGCCGTATCCTTCACATGGTTGAGACACACGGCAGTGTCTCTGCCTGTGTGTTTACTACCATGCATACTGAGTTGAAATCTTTAAGTGCAGGGGACACACGGCTGGACAACACGCCCATGGGGTTGGATGTGTGTCACACACGGCCTAGACACATGCTCATGTGTCTACCTGTGTGGACAATATAAGGCTATTTACCAAGCTTCTTTGCCACCCTTACTTACACTGACACACGACCTAGACACATGCCTGTGTGTCTACCCGTGTGGACAATATAAGGCTATTTACCAAGCTTCTTTGCCACCCTTACTTACAGAACCTACACCATAACTACCAAATCCAATATAAGACTATCTCAAGCAACCAAATCATCCAAAATAGACAACATTTCATTTACACATTTTACTCAACCATGAAAATAACTTCATTCCATACAAAACAAAATGAATATCAGCCATCATTTGAGGCTTAATAAAAAATGAGGGATTTATCCTAAGCCAACACATTTGGCCTGTAATATCCTGATTTTGGGCCTAGTCGGAATAGTGGTTTCGTGACCACAAAATCCGAGATATAAATAATTATTTTATGATTATTTTAAGGTCTATGATATGATTGCATGATTGTGTGAAAATTTCGTGAAGAAATTTTATGCATAAAGTGCTTAATTTGAAATTTGGGACTAAATTGAATAAATTGCAAAACTTGTGTTCTAGAAGTATTTTGCATAAAATTGAATTAGATTATTAATTAGAGGTCCTTAAAGAGTAATTTTACCAATTTCTAAGTCTATGGACAAAAATTAGGACATGGAAGGAATTTTTGGAAAGTTTAGTAGTAAGGGCATTTTGGTCATTTAGGGTAAAATGAATTAAAATACAAAATTAAAAGCCAATTTTGCTCATCTTCAACCCCATGGCCGAATATAGCAAGGAGAAACCATGGCTAGGGTTTTCAAGCTTCCAAGCTCGATTGTAAGTCCGTTCTAGCCTCGTTTTTAATGATTTTTACGTTTTGGAGTCCCGTAGCTCGATTTAGCTTATGCTAGCAATAATTTAACCTAGGGTTTATATTTGGAAAAATACCCATAGGTGAAGTTTGTGTATTTTGGTGTTTTATGATAGAATGTGAGGTTTTAAATTATGTTAGACGACTTGTGCTACTCGGTTTTAAGTGAAAACGAGCAAAAGGGCTTAATCGGTAAAAATACCTAATAGTCATAAGTACATGTTAGAGTGAGAATTTGATGTTGCCATAGAAGGAAAAATGATCAGCATGTCATAAAACATAAGAAAATAGGCTGAATTTTAATTTACGAGCTTTGGGGCAAAAGTGTAAATATGCAAAAGTTTAGGGGCAAAATTGTAATTTTTCCAAAATATGATTTTGGGTCAATTTGAATAATGTGAGTCCTAATTAGACTATATTTTAAATGATAGAGCAAGGAAAACTGAAATTCAGGCTAAAATGGGGAAAATACCAAGTGGTGGATTTAAATGGTAAAATAGCCATTTTCGCATACGAGGTAAGTTCATGTGTAAATAATGTAGCATAATGGTTATTTTTAAGTTATTGATGTTAATTATATGTTATGCTGAATTTTATTATGAAATGTATGCTTTGTGGTTAATTTCAAATAATATGCAAATTATGCGAACTACTTGTTAAATATAATTGTTACCGAGTATTGATTTCGGCATTCTACGGAAGACAGCAAGGATAAGTGTTCGAGGAAAAAGCCCGTTTGAACCTTAGGAATAGATGATGATACAAGTGACATGTCACTAGGATGGTTGAGCATCCGAACTCGTTGAGTTGAGTCCGAGTTCACTTATGGATGCGAGCGTCCGAACTCGTTGAGTTGAGTCCGAGTTCGTGAGATGTAACTAGGCATCCGAACTCGTTGAGTTGAGTCCGAGTTCATCTATGGATGCGAACGCCCGAGCTCGTTGAGTTGAGTCCGAGTTCACTTATGGGCGGGTTACATGGTAGCTTGGCTACATATGTGGCACTTATGTGCAAACTTTCCATGTATCCGAATTATATTCCGATGTGTTCAACGGGTAAAGTTCTACTCAAATAGAGGAATACTCAAGATGAAAGGGACGTATTGGTAAGTGTTGTGAAATGGATAATTTGAACAGGTATGTACTTAACCCTCGGGTTGAAAACTCGATATAACAACAATATGGTAAGATGATAAATGAAAAGGTGATATGAATGTCTTGGTGATGATTATGCAAATGATGTTTTATGTTTGCTTATATGGTTATGTTACTAGCTATTTGCATGTGAGCTTACTAAGCATTTATGCTTACTCCCTCCTTTTCATTCCTTGTAGTGTTGACAAGCCAGCTCGGAAATCGGAAACGGTCGGAGGCACGCTCACACTATCCGTATACCATCTTGGCATAATGGCTTGTATATTTTGAGTATGGCATGTATAGCATTATAATCATTTTATATGTATGGTCTTATGATATGGTTATTGAGTGGTATGGAAATAGAAATGCTTGGTAATGATTAGCCATTGGAATGGCTAATCATGATCATATTTGGTATTATGTATGTCAAATTACTAGCTAATCCATGGAAACCATGAAATAGGTAAAATTTACCATAAAATAGATTCAGACAGCAGCAGTGACGTGAGTTTGAAAAATCACTAAAAATAGTAGAAATGGAATTAAATAATGAATAAGTTATGGAATCGAATCTTGATGAGTCTATTTTCATATGGAATAAGCAAAACAGGTATATGAGCTATATTTTATGAGATGTTTAAATTTTTGTGAAATAGGACCAGAGCGATTTCTGGATCCCCTGTTCTGACTTTGGAAATTCACCATAAATTTTACAAAGATAATTAGAAGTCACGCTTTATATGTACAGATTCCTTATTGAGTTTAGTTTTATTAGAGATAAACGGCATAGTCATTGAAGCTCTGTACAGGGAGATATCTGATTCGTAATACACAGAGGTCAGAGTAGTTGAACCCTGAAATAGGGGAGATTTTAACTAATAAACTGTACTAATTGGCCCAACCAAAAATTCTAGAAAAAAATTAGTAGATATATATATGAGTCTAGTTTTATGAAAAATTTACGGAATTGGATTTCGAGTTTTGTAACTCGAGATATGATTTTTAAAGCGACTATGATGCAGTTAGCCAGCTTGTCTGGAAATTTTAAAATGAATTGTATGAGCTGTTTAATTAATGAATTAAGTCCGTTAACACCTCGTGTTCGACTCGAAACGGTCTCGGCACGGGTGTTACATTTAGTGGTATCGAGCAGGTTTAGTCGGTTCTCGGACTAACCTAGCATGTGTAAAAGTTTAGCTATACATGCCACTGATCTGTGATAGTGTGATGTCTTCCGACGCGTATAAGTACCGTCTTATTTAGACAGGGTACTCTCCAACCGAGCTGCGCCAACCATGTTCAATGTTAAGTAAAGGTATTTGAGTAAAATTATGATTATGATAAGTCTCGGTTCAGAAAAGTATGAATAAAGGTTTATGATACATATGTGATAATATGTGAGATGAAAGTTCATGTTGTGATAAATATTCATATTTGCTTAATGCTCATATGATGTAGTGTATGTGGCTTACTTGATAAGATGAACGGAATAAATAAAAAGTAGTAGAGGTATGAATAAAGGTCATAATATCATAATACGAATGAAAATGTCCTTGTCTTGATTGGACGTTGAATGTTGATGAATGTTAATGATATACAATTTTTTTATGAGGTAAAGGATTATAATGAAATGAACTTATCTATGTTAAATTGTTGGACTGAATTGTATGATTGTAATGATATGTACATGATGATGCACGAAATGAAAGTTGTGATTGTGATGCAAATATTTATGTTTGTTTGGCCTTATATAATGTCATGAGCATGAATTAATTTAATTAAATGAATGGATAAGTAAAGCTGTCTAGAAAACATAGAATGTATGCATAAGTATATTGTCTAAATGGGACAATAGGAAAATTGGTGTAAGCCAACATGAATGAATGACATGATTTTGATGATGTTACTATGATGATGGAAGTTGTGTCATATGTGTATGTATAAGAAAGTCGAGTCAGAGGTCCTACAACCCCTCCCCCTTACCAAAGTGGTACTTATAATGGAATTTCATGAGATTTGTATTGAATAAGTTTTCGGTTGAGAACCCAAAGAGTTCAGTGATAGAATAATTATAAGTATGATCCGAGATTGAAAATGAGCTGATAAGTAAAGTCAGAGCCAGAAAGTATCTGATTGATATAAAGATTATTGGAATTATGCACTGTCCCAGTTAGAGAAGGAATTCTCTTTGGTAAATCGAATTACTCAAGTGCAAGGTCGAGAAAAGTGTAAATCGAAATTTATTCAGAACTGACATTCTTTAGTGAATGATTTAATATGAAATTTGTGACGGCAGAACTAGTTGGGGAAATGATATTTCAAATGTGAATTATCCGAGTGTGACAGTTATGACCAGGATGATTTAGCGATCTCTTTTGAGATGTTCTATGTGTTCACCCGTTCTCGTAAATATTTCTATGGCTATTGATCTTGAAGAAATTCTTGTTATATGGGAATGTCTTCTAATTTGGTGTTGGATGAAAGCATTGGTAGTCCGATGGTTTATAATTTATATTGCTCTATTTCATCGGGTATTTTATTTCATTTCGTCGATAAGAATTGATGAGAGAATTCATATGATATTATGATTCTGCTTTCTTCTACTTGATGCTTCATCGATATATATGTATGGGAAGATATATTGATCTTGTTATATTTGATTTCAGTGGGATTAAATAATGTTTTCTTTTGGACTTTCTTTCTTTGAAGAATTATCGTGGTATTCTGTATTTTCTCTATGAATTTGGTTTTCGATTCTCGGCATAGTATCGTATCTTGGGTTTCTTTATCCCGGATCTCTTTATTCGGATTTCTTTATTCGGTTTCTCTATCTTGGATTTCTTTATTCGGTTTTCTTGTTATCTTTGTTCCATAATTTGTCAATTACGACTCATGTTCAAGTACGTTCTTCATTTCGTGATAATCATGTCAAATATAACTATACTTCTAATTTGATCTTGGTAATGTGGTGATTTTAGTATTGGGATTTTTCTAATTTTCGTAAGGATTTGACATCAAGAAAGGCATAGGTGATAAAAGCGCGAGTTTTTGTCGGTATGGTAAATTATTTATTTGAAAGATTTCATGTGACAATTATGTCGGGATTATTTTCCCAAGTTTGATAATAGAATTTCATTTTGTACAGATCAAAGAGTAAATAGTTTGAACGAGAAGTCTATATTTATTAGAAAGAGTTGAATATTAGTTTAAGTCACTACGAATGATAAGGTTTCCATCTTGTGAAAGCTAAAAGTTTATTACATGTTGACAGAGTTCGGATAGATGAGAATATTGGTAACCAAGCGTCCGAACTAGACTAGTCTACATTGAGCAAAGACTTCGACTTTCAAGAATGTATTGTTGTATGAATTGTGATGTGTTTCAAGACGGTGAGGTAATGTGATAGTTTAGAGCATCCGATGTTGCATAAAATCGAGTTGTTAAAGGGGTTAAAGTCGAGCATTGGGATCTATCAAAATTATCCTTGTCAATGTTGATATTGGGATGGAAATGAGAAGGATTATTCTTGAGGCCATATCGAATTATTTCTATGGCGGAAAGAGGAAAATGTGATGTATCCTATTGTTAAATGTTTGGCGAGATCTATAAATCACATCTCGTATTGAATGAATTCCTACTCATCGATTCATGGAATTTCGTGTCTCTTTGATTGTTGGATTTCTTGGAATTCCGGTCTCCATTAAATCAAGTTGAGATCCGGGTTTTATGTCATGATATCATGGGAAATTGAGAAGGGTTGAAAATTTAAGAACAGTTGAGAGTTGAGACTGTAAGCTTTTAGATCATATGAGAAATTGAAGAGATGTATTGGAGGTACAGTCTAAGTGCAAGTTCTTCAGCACCAAATATGAGATTAAAAGTGAAGACCACTTTTCTGGTAAGATTTTCGGGGACGAAAATCCCTGAAGGGGGGGAGAGTTGTAATATCTTGATTTTGGGCCTAGTCGGAATAGTGGTTTCGTGACCACAAAATCCGAGATATAAATAATTATTTTATGATTATTTTAAGGTCTATGATATGACTGCATGATTGTGTGAAAATTTCGTGAAGAAATTTTATGCATAAAGTGCTTAATTTGAAATTTGGGACTAAATTGAATAAATTGCAAAACTTGTGTTCTAGAAGTATTTTGCATAAAATTGAATTAGATTATTAATTAGAGGTCCTTAAAGAGTAATTTTACCAATTTCTAAGTCTATGGACAAAAATTAGGACATGGAAGGAATTTTGGAAAGTTTAGTAGTAAGGGCATTTTGGTCATTTAGGGTAAAATGAATTAAAATACAAAATTAAAAGCCAATTTTGCTCATCTTCAACCCCATGGCCGAATATAGCAAGGAGAAACCATGGCTAGGGTTTTCAAGCTTCCAAGCTCGATTGTAAGTCCGTTCTAGCCTCGTTTTTAATGATTTTTACGTTTTGGAGTCCCGTAGCTCGATTTAGCTTATGCTAGCAATAATTTAACCTAGGGTTTATATTTGGAAAAATACCCATAGGTGAAGTTTGTGTATTTTGGTGTTTTATGATAGAATGTGAGGTTTTAAATTATGTTAGACGACTTGTGCTACTCGGTTTTAAGTGAAAACGAGCAAAAGGGCTTAATCGGTAAAAATACCTAATAGTCATAAGTACATGTTAGAGTGAGAATTTGATGTTGCCATAGAAGGAAAAATGATCAGCATGTCATAAAACATAAGAAAATAGGCTGAATTTTAATTTACGAGCTTTGGGGCAAAAGTGTAAATATGCAAAAGTTTAGGGGCAAAATTGTAATTTTTCCAAAATATGATTTTGGGTCAATTTGAATAATGTGAGTCCTAATTAGACTATATTTTAAATGATAGAGCAAGGAAAACTGAAATTCGGGCTAAAATGGGAAAATACCAAGTGGTGGGCGAAATGGTAAAATAGCCATTTTCGCATACGAGGTAAGTTCATGTGTAAATAATGTAGCATAATGGTTATTTTAAGTTATTGATGTTAATTATATGTTATGCTGAATTTTATTATGAAATGTATGCTTTGTGGTTAATTTCAAATAATATGCAAATTATGCGAACTACTTGTTAAATATAATTGTTACCGAGTATTGATTTCGGCATTCTACGGAAGACGGCAAGGATAAGTGTTCGAGGAAAAAGCCCGTTTGAACCTTAGGAATAGATGATGATACAAGTGACATGTCACTAGGATGGTTGAGCATCCGAACTCGTTGAGTTGAGTCCGAGTTCACTTATGGATGCGAGCGTCCAACTCGTTGAGTTGAGTCCGAGTTCGTGAGATGTAACTAGGCATCCGAACTCGTTGAGTTGAGTCCGAGTTCACCTATGGATCTGAACGCCCGAGCTCGTTGAGTTGAGTCCGAGTTCACTTATGGACGGGTTACATGGTAGCTTGGCTACATATGTGGCACTTATGTGCAAACTTTCCATGTATCCGAATTATATTCGATGTGTTCAACGGGTAAAGTTCTACTCAAATGGAGGAATACTCAAGATGAAAGGGACGTATTGGTAAGTGTTGTGAAATGGATAATTTGAACAGGTATGTACTTAACCCTCGGGTTGAAAACTCGATATAACAACAATATGGTAAGATGATAAATGAAAAGGTGATATGAATGTCTTGGTGATGATTATGCAAATGATGTTTTATGTTTGCTTATATGGTTATGTTACTTGCTATTTGCATGTGAGCTTACTAAGCATTTATGCTTACTCCTCCTTTTCATTCCTTGTAGTGTTGACAAGCCAGCTCGAAATCGGAAACGGTCGGAGGCACGCCACACTATCCGTATACCATCTTGGCATAATGGCTTGTATATTTTGAGTATGGCATGTATAGCATTATAATCATTTTATATGTATGGTCTTATGATATGGTTATTGAGTGGTATGGAAATAGAAATGCTTGGTAATGATTAGCCATTGGAATGGCTAATCATGATCATATTTGGTATTATGTATGTCAAATTGCTAGCTAATCCATGGAAACCATGAAATAGGTAAAATTTACCATAAAATAGATTCAGACAGTAGCAGTGACGTGAGTTTGAAAAATCACTAAAAATAGTAGAAATGGAATTAAATAATGAAAAAGTTATGGAATCGAAGCTTGATGAGTCTATTTTCATATGGAATAAGCAAAATAGGTATATGAGCTATATTTTATGAGATGTTTAAATTTTTGTGAAATAGGACTAGAGCGATTTCTGGATCCCCTGTTCTGACTTTGGAAATTCACCATAAATTTTAAAAAGATAATTAGAAGTCACGCTTTATATGTACAGATTCCTTATTGAGTTTAGTTTTATTAGAGACAAATGGCATAGTCATTGAAGCTCTGTACAGGGAGATATCTGATTCGTAATACACAGAGGTCAGAGTAGTTGAACCCTGAAACAGGGGAGACTTTAACTAATAAACTGTACTAATTGGCCCAACCAAAAATTCTAGAAAAAAATTAGTAGATATATATATGAGTCTAGTTTTAGGAAAAATTTATGGAATTGGATTTCGAGTTTCGTAACTCGAGATATGATTTTTAAAGCAACTATGATGCAGTTAGCCAGCTTGTCTGGAAATTTTAAAATGAATTGTATGAGCTGTTTAATTAATGAATTAAGTCCGTTAACACCTCGTGTTCGACTCCGGAAACGGTCTCGGGTACGGGGTGTTACATGGCCAAGTTAATATTAACACAAAACATAAGTCTAGTTCCCTATACAATTCATATTCAAAAATATAAATCAAACTATACCGAATGCTTCGATTGATAGTGTGATCGATATCTCCGCCTTCCTTTGATCCTTGAGCTAGATAGGCGGCACTATAAGAAAAAGGAAAGGAGAGGGAGTAAGCATAAAGCTTAGTAAGTTGCATATAATTAAATATACAACAACTGTTTTACCATTCATTAACATGCTCGTAGCACAAAAGTAGGTGCAAGCATAACTTACTCATCACTATCCATGTAAATCTCATAGCATATATCGAGCTTATATCTCATACATTTCAAATAGGTACCTGTACCACTCACAACATGATTATACCACGCTTATTAACTTAAAGTCATAATACTCACCGTTGAACCATTTAAAACGCTACCGAATATTCATTAAGCCTCAAACGTGGGTAAGGTGCTGATGCCATGTCCCAAACACGGTCTTACACTAGGTCATATCTCATGTTGATGCCATGTCCCAGATATGTCTTACACTAGCACTCGTCTCAATGCTAATGCCATGTCCCAGACATGGTCTTACACTGGCTCCCATAATGTGGCTGATGCATGTCCCAGACATGTCTTACACTAGCCCATAATAACCCATATGTCATGGCTTGAATATCTGATATATTTCCTAGGTTCGAACGGGAACTCTACTATCTCTATTATCATCATACTTTCTCAATTTCAAAATCAAGCAATTCATGTTATATTAATTCAAATAAAATTCAACACATATACATTAGTGATGTAGTTGTATTATTTACATACAACTTAACTCGGATTACAAAATGTGGCGACTAGTCGATTTAGTTGATTTGCTTGGCTTTTCCCTGGTCTAGATTCAAATTCAATATTTCTTGATCTATAATAGCAAAATGCACTTATTTAGTCATTAAATAAAATTAAACAATAAAAAATTCATATCTTTGGTAAAATGATCATTTTGCCCCTAGACTTTGACAAAATGACAATTTTACCCCTAGGCCCGAAAATCGATTTTTATCGAATTTCTTCTCATCTTAAGCCTAGATGAACCCTTTTTACTCATATAGAAATTCCAATTTCTCACTATTTCACATATTTATAATCTATTTTACAACTTGTGCAAAATGGTCCTTTTAGGTGTTTTCATGCTAACACCTTTCACAAAAGTTGTTCATAACACACCTAAGACTTATTTTCTTCCATAAAAACTCAGCAAAAATTACAAACCCTTTCATAGAAAAACCCTACACTCTTAATCATTTTTCAAAATAGTACTCTCATTTGAAAGCTCATGCTTCAAGGGTTTCAAAAGTACAAAAATATTCAATAAAGGGTTGGAAAATCACTTACTTGAGAAGGCTTAAAGTTTGCTGAAATTTTTAAGCTTTCAAACCCTTAAAAATGGTTGAAAATTGGTGGGAATGAAGAGAGAATGAAAGAAAAAGATGGTAGCTAAGCTTAGGTATTATTTTATCACATAACATGGCATCAGTTACCTAACATTTTGACCATTCACCCTTCCTTGTCTCATGGCCGGCCAAGCTCTTTTAAAGGGGTCTAATTGCCCTTTAAAGATGCCCAAAATTTATCCTCTAGCTATTTGACACATTTAGCTATCAAATTAAGACTTTTGCACTTTATGCGATTTAGTCATTTCTCGCAATTGGACTCACAAATGTCAAAATTAACTCACCAAATTTTTCATACACTTATATAAACATGCAATGACTCCAAAATAATAATAAAATAATTTATTCAACAATGGATTTGTGGTCCCGAGACCACTATTCTGACTAGGCCATAAATCGAGTTGTTACACAAACCATCTACTAAATGTATTTGATTTGAACTATGTATATTCTTTGCCATTAATCATGCTAACATGGATTTCAAACCATATCACTATACAAACAAACCAAAACGAACTCCTAAGTACATGCCACACATAACTGACCCATAATACGATTAAAAGACTACTAAATCAATACTGGGATAGTGTGAGCTTTTCGATGATCCGCCTGACACGTTCGGCAAATTGACACTATAGGAGAAAAAGGAAGCAAGGAAGTAAGCATTACAAATGCTTAGTAAGCTTACAAGTATTTAAAAGCAAATAACTTACCTCAAGTTATAGTTATACCCTACATGTTACTTAGCTTGGTTATGTTTTCCTATCATGGCAATTCAAATATAAAATAGGTGAGTTCGACATTTATCATACTATATAGTTACTCAATCATATAACGTTTCAATTCACTTAATTCAACATTTCATCATCATCAAAAACAAATAATCATTTAATCAATTCACTATCTTAATCATAGCATACAATCTATTTACCTGCAATACATCCCATTTTAAATAAATGCAAAATATTATTTTCATTTCATAATTTGAATTCTCAACTAAATCATATTAGACCATATGAACTTCATTTTCATTTCATATCAATTCATCTTTGTACCAAATATATATGTATCAATTATTAATTTATTTTCAATTACTACTTCATTTCATCATATGAATTTTGATCCAGATTCATTGATTTGCCACGGTTTCCGTATTCGTCCCCTGGCTTATATAACTGATTCCCAATATGTATATGCATCATCCGATCATTGTGTCAAATCAATGAAAATATCATCCGTAAAAATGAATTACACCCAGCGCTGGTTGATATAACTGAAAAATGGGGTGTCCATCACTCCCCAATACGTAGTTGTATAACCCTAAACTCTTCTTATCCTATAGCATGCCTACTATATTCGACTCTATCCGAACAGTTAATAGGTTAACAGTTTCTTTGTTTCATTACATAATTCCTCAACCAAATAATCAGTTCTCAAATATAGAAACACACCACATAACCATACTAATAAAATTTCAAGTTTATAAAATTATATCATATTTTCACATATATTCAATTTAGTCCTTATCATTATCAATTGGTCTAAATCAAATCTAATCAACTCATTTTGATCAAATCATCACTTCATCAAACATAACATATCCTATTCCTATTCAATTTAAGGTCAATTCCATAATTATTTCAATTTTCAATTCATCGTATTCAATTTAATCATTTTGCTCACCTTTTGTATAGAAATTGTAAATAATTAAAATTTCAATTAAATATAATTCCAATTAAATTTTAATTGGATAACAATTTAGCAAAAACATGTTGTATGAACTTACGCTCAAGACAAACAAACAAACAGTTATCTAAGGACTAATCAACAATTTTTTTCATTTCCCTGATTTTCTTTAATTTGGTCCAATTTCTAATCTATTCAATAATTCAATTCAATTTATCAATTCCAAACAGCTTCTATCATCCTCTTATAAGTACATATCAATTTAATTTTACTATTCGAATGCCTCTTAAACTTATTCATTTGATTCAATTTAGTACCTAAAACCAAAACTATTATAACTTTCAAATTTGAACTTCATTTTTTATTTCAATTTCAATTATTTCCTTCTAAAGCCCTCTAAAACCTAAATTTATAGAAATCTCATGGAAATTTCATCAACTTTTCATGTTAGTCCCTCTATGCAAATTTAACAAAATTTACTTAACAAATTAATCCTATTTCATTTCTAAGCTTCAAAATCTACCATAAACATTCAAAAACTTCAATTAACGTTAATGAAATCTTTGACAATCTTTAACAGTTTTAAAAATAGAGATACGAGTTAGTTGGACCTAGTTGCAACGATCTCAAAAATATAAAAATTATGAAAAAAGGTTGATTTAAGCTTACCATGCAAGGAGGTAAAGCTTAACCAAACCTTCCAAAGCTTCAACAATGGCTTTCTATTTTTCTTTTGATGGTTTCGGTGATGAAGAAACAAAAAAAAAAAAAAAATGAAAGATGACACTTTTAGTTAATGTTTTATAATTATTATACTAATTTAATTGATAATTTTAATATTTTTAAATGGAAAATCCAACAGCTAAACGTCCACTATCATTTGGTATGGTTTAATTGCCATTTCCAACCTTGGATAATTACTATATAAGCCTTTTAACAATTAGAAATTTATATTGATTCGCTTTTATAATTTTTACGATTTAGTTCTTTTTCCTTAATTAATCATCCAATTACAAAAATTTTTTGACCAAACTTCAGTTTACCTATATAACAACTTCGTAAATATTTAATAAATGTATTCACGAGCTCAATTTACAGAAACCAGGTCGCAAAAACTCATTTTTGAAACCAATTAACTTTCGGTATGCACCACTCATACCTTAACTAACTAACCAATTAATAAAATCTATTAAATCACAATTCAATATTATACTATATTTTACTCATAAATATTAATTAAATATATCTATGGACTCTCTCGTCAAAATTGTGGTCCCGAAATCACTGTTTTCGACACCACTAAAAAATAGGTTGTTACACGTCCAAACACAATACATCGACTTATTTACAGTAGAGACAAACTACTGTACACCACCCATATATCATGGAAGTATCATAACTTAAAAGAAGTAAGAAGGAACTGACCAACAAGCTTCAAAATAGAATATACTCTACTGCCCTTTTCCTCGATTGCTCGAACCTTCACTACCTTCTTGAGCTAAATAAGAAATAGTTATAACCATAAGACCATTTAACTAATTTAATCGTGCACGCAATAATAATAAAATATAAACCCTTCGGCGACAACCTAAGGGTTTTTTAGAAATTACCAGTAAGTTGGTACTTAACAACGTGTTTTGACTAGCTACTGGAACCTCCTTCGTCTTCTCTAATGAAGATACCTTAAAAATTTCCAAAGGCTCAAAAAAGAAGACAGAGAAAAACAAAGGTGAAACATGTCGGCTATTGACATCCTTATATAGCACAGACAGCGAGGAAAAAACTTAGTGGAAGGGTTAGAAAATCCCACTATAGCCCCTAAAACTCAAGAATAGACTTGTCTAAAATTTTGAAATCTAACCATCTACCAAACATAACTACTACCACTAATCAGCTTAGTGAGTAGCAACAAGTTGCTTGCACACTAAAACAAGTCAACTAAACAAATCATTCAACTACCTAAACACATCAAGTTGTCATCTATAGTACTCTAGTTGAATCCTAACTAGGTCTCAACTAAACTCCAACGATACTCACTGAGCCATCGTTTTCTCTCTAAAATATGGAAAACAAATCTATCGATCTATGAACTAACAAGTTCACCCTAAAGTATATGGGGTTGGTGGATTGTCTCCCAAAAGAGTCTTCCAAATGGCGAATTTCAACGAGACATTCCATAAAATGGGCGTATTGTCGAATAATGCAATATGCCACCCAAACACTTAGCGGAGAATTTACCAATCTCATCTTTTTTCTACTCTAGCTTATTCAACTAAACATCAAACAACATATTGATTAGGGGTGAGCAAAACTCGATTCGACTCGAAAAAATAAAAAAAAAACTCGAATTTCAAGTTAAACAAATCGAGTTATTCGAGTCAACTCGAATTTTTTTTCGAATTTCGAGTTCGAATCGAGTTGAGTTTTCAAATTTGAATAACTCGAATAATTCAAATAATTCTAATATTAAACTATAATATTTTACATTTTTATCCTAAACTCCCAAACATTTTTACTTTTCTCTCAAAACTTTTATTCCTTCCCATTTTCCCCCCAAAACTTTTACTCCCCTCCCATCCCAACCACCCAATCTACCCAAAATCCATTTCCCACCAAAATTTTACTCCCATTTACTTTTTCTCAAAATTTTACTCCCAAAAACCCTCAAATTTTTTTTATTTTTCTCCAAAATATTCACTCCCTCCCACATTCCCCCTAAAACTTTTACTCCCTTCCTATCCTACCTCCTATCTACCCCAAACCCAACCGCCCCAAAAAAAAAAAATTTTTTAATATTTTTCCTCCAAAATTTTACTCCCCATTTACTTTCCCTTAGACTTTTATTCCCAAAACTTTTATTTTCCCTTAAACTTTTACTTTTCACCCTTTACACTCAAATAAAAATTAAAATTATCCAAAAAATCACTAAACATAAATAATAATAATTTTATTTATATATACTATTTATATTATTAAATTAAATTTCACATTTTATATTATTTATTTTATTGAATTGTTTAGTCATATTGAATATTTATATTAAAATTGAATTATTAATTATGCCATAAAATATTCGTGTTAAAATTTTATATTGGTATCGTTTCACATTTTATCTTTAAAATAACTTTTATTAAATTATTAATTATGCCATAAAATATTCGTGTTAAAATTTTATATTGGTATAAATTTCATATTTTATCTTTAAAATAACTTTTATTAAAAATCACATTTTACATTTAATATATTTTTAATTCCAAAATACATAGTGACAGTAATCTAAAGATAATTGAAACAACTAAGCAAGCAAAGGAGCTAACCCGTAGATAAAAGATTAATAAATAAATTATGAGGTGATGAAAGTTAATAAAAAATTTGATTAAGGTGGACAAATTTTATTATGATAGGTGACAGTGGCTACAAGGACCCAAAATTATTTTTTAAAATTTAACTCGAACAAATATATTCGATTCGATTCGATTCGAATTCCATCTCACTCGACTCGGTTCAAGAAAATTTCAAATCCAATTAGGATGATAAATTATGATTCGTCAACTCGATTAACTCGAAATTTTTTCATTCGATTCGATTCGATTCAATTCGATTCGATCGAACGCTCACCCCTAATATTGATATCGTTTACATCAGGTGGGTTGTTAAACTTCACCTTGTAATAACTCGTTTTTCAATGGTGTCAAAAACAGTGGTTTCAGGACCACAATTTTGACAAGAGAGTTTGTAGATATATTTAATTAATATTTATGAGTTAAATATAGTATTATAGTAAATCATGATTAAATTGATTTTATTAATTGGTTAATTAGTTAAGGTATAAGTGGTGTGTATCGAAAGTTAAATGGTTTTGAAAAATAGGGTATCAAGACCTAGTTTCTGTAAATTGAGCCCGTGAATATTTTATTAAATATTTACGAAGATTTTATATAGGTGAATTGAAGTTTGGTCCAAAAATTTTAGTGATTGGATGGTTAATTAAAGAAAAGGACTAAATCATAAAAATAGTAAAACTTAATCGGTAGTGGTTTTATTTGTTAAAAGGTTAAATTAATTAATGTCAAGGGTCTTATGTTGCAAATTACCCTTTTATTTGTAGATGGCCAATTGTTAAATGTTTTATTTGAATTTTGTAATTAAAATTTTAAATTTAATTTTAATGTTATGTTAATAAAATAATGGTTAAAACATAAAAAAATGAAAGTCATCACATTCATTTGGTCTTTTGATCTTCTGCAATTCGTTGTAGTAGATTAAACTATTTTTTCATACTTAATGAGCTCGTAGGATAACAATTTAGTTATGTTTTGTTTAGTTTTCACTTTATAGTCTTTAAATAATAAAATAAGTAATTTTGACTATTTGTATGATCTTGTGGGCCAAGAGAGGCCTTAATGTAGACTAACCTAATCGATGAGTATGTAAGAAACAATTTGGAGGCACGGAGACAATATATTGCCAACGATGTTGCAACATGAAGCTAGAATGATGCAACATGGTGAATAAATGTAACACCCCAAAATAGGAAAAATTTAGGGGTATTTTAGGGATTTTAGCTTTAGAGTGTCTGAAATTTTGTGGCATGGTACACTGTAGACATCTTCTACTGTGGTTTTTAGATAATCCAATCAATTTTTGAAAAATATATTAAAAGACTTTCAATTTTGGAATAAGGATTGATTTATAAAAGGGTCAAAATTCTGTATATTTATGAAACAGTTTTACCATATTTCAAAAACCAACCTAAAACCCCCCGCCTATAGCTTATTTTTCACGATAGCTTTTCCTCAATACATTGGTTGCCATCCCTTGTTCTTCCAATAAAATTTTTATTTCTAAATTATAATATTTTGATTTCCATCAACATTCAAGCCTTAAACCTCCATAGAATTCTAGGAAAACACCCCAAAATCTCATTAACTTCACCATTTTCCTCACTTGTGGGTTTTTTGAATTTTCAAAAAAAGCTTCGCTTTCCTTCCATCGAAGGTAACCTTTCGTCTACCCATTAGTTTTTAATGTTATCTATTCTATAAAATTGTATTTTACTTATTGAATCGCATATTTTGATTTAAAAATCGAAAATTGGGTCATTAATGGTGGATTTCAGATTTTTGAGTAAGAATGTGTTTTCAAAATGTTTTTCAATTAGTTTTGATGTAATTAGAAGGTTTCTAAACTTACTTTTATGTTTCGTTAAATTTTTTTGAGTTTTAATGAATTTTCTTGAAATTGCCATAAATATGTCGAAAATGTTGATACCATGAATTGAGTAGTTTTGCATAGTTTAAAAGTTTGGAATTAGCCGTAGTGAATAAATAGATGAATGAAATCAGTTTTAGGAAAAATAGTTGAGTATGGACCAAGATATTTAGATATCAAGTTTTCTAAGTCGAAGGTTTCAATTACGAGAGAACTTAGCTTAGCCTTATGTTTTTGACTGTTTGAGGTAAGTTATTGCCTGATTGTTGGTTGTGTATTTGGGTGGTTTTTCTTGTTCAAGTGTCGGAGTCGATAGGACTTTCAATGAGTTGAGACAAAGGCAAGGAAAAGCTTGTTTGAGCTTTTGGCTATTTGGCGAAAGTATATTTGGTAAGTGTTTTGGAATCGCTGCTCGTAGATGATTCATTATGTCAATTAGGAATTTAGAGGTAGCCTAAACCCTTACTCTAAATTCTAAGAGTAAGTGTTCTCTCACCTATGCTTAGTATGTGATAAATGTGCTTATATGGTTGTGATAATGAGAACTAAAATGTTATGCTATGACATGTGTTATACGTTTGTGATGACTGTTGTGAAAGTAAGTATGTGGGTATGTTATTCATGCCATGTGAAAGTGAATATATTGAGCTAGTGATGTGAATATGCAATGAATATGTGCAAAAAATCAGTATGTAAACATGTGATAATATTGTGGATATTTTGGCATCGTAACTTTATGAAACTGTTGGATATAGTTGGCATGCCATAGGATTGTGAGTACTCGCCTTTATGTTGTGTTTTTGGGCATTGAGGACCTGAGACAGGTTGGAAAGATAAAGGAATGTAAGCTAAGCCCCACTTAACGGGACATATTTGGTGTGTCGGAGAGTGTTAGCTTTATGCTTCACTTTTTGGGATATGTTCGACTCTATGAGTCATTTGGTGTGTTAGAGATACGTGTATCCGATGTATGGTGATGGAGCCCACTTTTACGTTTCATAGCTCAAGTGTCAAATTATCATTAATTATGACTAATGTGTATTGTGATATATATTTAAATGTTCATGAGACTATTATGTAAATGAACCCATGAAAGATGTATGAATGAAAGTAATATGACACTAAAGTTGAAAATATTGTAAATGTGTTATATGACTGTTTCGTTAATGCATAATGACTTGTTTGCATTGTGGTTGTTCTAAGCATTCACTGAGCTTGTTAAGCCCACTCACTCCTTGTTAAACCATTGCAAATTAGTTACGTTTCCAGTGTGAGCGGTTTGGTTTCGAAGGGTGATCCAAACAAGTCCATTTTTTTCATAGTTGTCTATTATTTATTTGGTTATGTTTTGGGAATAAAACAATGTGGTAGACTATATGCTAGTTTTTGCTACGATCATTAAGATGTTTACTTGATTATTATGCTTTAGAATTAAGCATGATTTATTAGTTTCTTACTCAATCATTGTTGTGATGTTTTGGACTATCATTTCAGAAATTTTTGTGTTCGTTTGATTATGTGAATATGCATATTGATTAGACTTAAGTTGGCATGGACTATATACTTGAAATTGTTGAATACTTGATGTCTGTAGCAAGGGTATCGATATTTGGGTTTTAATATCAATACCTCTATGATTTTTGAATGTGCAGAAGTAATGTAATTTAGTATCGATACCTTGTCACGAGTACTGATTCTTAGGGTAATAATCAATATTATTTGAAAGGTACCGATAATTTTCGAGATTTTGGTTTTTCTATGAGAAGCAGTAAGCAGTTTTGGTATCGATTTTCCAAGCAGTACCGATAAAACTTTAGAGAATTATCGATACCTCACCTTCAGTATCTATACCTATGTAATAGTTTCGGAATTTTTGCTAAATGGTCCCAAAGCATGTTTAGTTGTTACTTAAGGTGCATTTGAAGATGTTTAGCATGTCTTAAAGGATGACTAACATATGGATGACTTGGAATTTGAATAAATACTAAAATATAATATGGTTGCTTACCAATGTATCAACTCAAGATGTGTATGATGTGAGACGGTGGTGTAGCATCTTATTACTCGGGCTCGGCGGCCGGGCTGGGTATAGGAAGTTACAATAGATCATTAAAGGAGGAAATTGCCTTCCTTATCATGACACAGTAGGAGGATGTTGTGACAAAATCTTGAAAATATGCCTAAGCTCGTATACTAACAATCATGCCGCGACACAAGCCAGAGGATGTTGTGACACCAACGTGACGAGGTCAATTAACTAAGCAAGGGTGTTTTCATCCATATAGAAAACCTTAACGAAGATTAGTCAGTCAAATTAGGTTCAAGATTGACAACCAACCCTAGGCTTATAAATAGAATTGCTTCACTTAGTTTGGAAATAATTTTTACCTAGTTTTAATTTATAGCTTTTACTTAGTTTACTTTTTTGTCTTCTAATTAGTTTTATTTTATTTGTAATTTAGGTTTCTTCTCAGTTCTAATCATAGTTTAGTTTTTGTTTTTTTTTTCTTCGAGGAATTTAGATTGTGGATCCATCAAACTATTTGTTAGATTACTTTTTGCACTGTTATCAATACATCAGGATTTTTCTTATCTCTTTAATTTATTTACTTTTTATTTTTAATTTTATTTTTAAACAATTTCATTATGTGTGTTAGATCCATAGGGAACTAATCTGGTATGAGAGATTAACGAGTAGATGTGGGATTAATTAACCTCTATGTAGGTTTTATAGCAGATCAACTGGTTGGGATAGGAAAAACTTAAAACCATAGGCTTGACGACCCTAGGAAGTCATATAGGTAAGAATGAACTCAAAATTGGTATTGCCTATCCGTTAACACCTTACCTTATTCCGGCCTGGACTGTGAGGTCAAAAGATGAGTATTTCTTGTTGGAATGCCAGTGCCTCCAAGGCGCAGCGGAAAAATAAAATAATTAAAAACATTCCGGCGATCCAAACCATGGATCCATGTGTAAGGAACGTATCGGGGTGATAAAAGGTTTCGAAATTACCAAAACTTCAATCTGAGTAGACAGCGACGTCTAGGCAATTGGAATCCTGATGTAGCACCCCAAATCCGGCCCAGAAGTTATGGCCGGATCCGGCATGCCACATCAAAAACGAAAAAAAAATTTCCATTCTAAGTCCAGAAAATCGTACTTGATGTTCAAAAGATTAATTCATTAAGGGTTAAGGTGAATGGAAGTCATGCACCGTAGGAAATCGAAAAGAGGAGGTGAGTCTATCGGACCGCTAAGTACCAAACTCCTTGAATCCAATCCTAGACATGCAAACCGCCATTGCCATACCTTAACGTCATGTATATTTCTAGGAAACCAATTTGATTAAGTCCTTTTAGGAAAAGTGATTAATTTTGGAAAATATCTTCATTACTAAGCTTTGCTTGTTTTCGTGTTATTTTGAAATCCATTCTTGTTTTTGAAAACGCGCCTAAAGCTATCCAATTTCAACAGTTAAATATAAATATTACCTATCTTAATAAAACATATAAAACCATCAAAAATAAAAAAGCGGCCTTATTACATTTAAAAGCCCAAAACCTCAAACGTAATTAAAAGGATGTCCAATTCACCAGAAGAAAATCAAACTTTCAGAACGGGTGGCCACTCCAAATTCCCTCACAGCTCCAAGCCCACTAAGGTTGGGGATTTCCTGCGTGGATGAAAATAAAAGGGGTGAGTTTGGGGAAACTCAGTGTGTAAATTAACCCAACCATAGCCTATATCAGCTCAAACCACAGAAATAGAATAAGTTGGCCTTAGCCAAGAACAGAATTCAGAATAAAGCCCATAGGCCCATAACAGAACAGAACAGATATTACATGTTTATGTAGAAACCCAACCATATCCAACCGTATACACCCCCGTACCAACCTTACACCGTGTGGGGAGACAACTCAACCCACCCAACCGCTACACACCACAGAATTTGCAGCATGGTGCTGAGCGAATAATGTGACAGAGTCACCAGATCTGTGATAATCGTGGCAGAACCACCAGAACAGATATATGTGGCAGAGCCACCAGATCAGATATTTGTGGCATAACCACCAGAACGCTTCCTCCATAATATAACCCATGTCCCCATGCAACAGATATATAATCATGGCATACATTATACAAAATCAGATCGTCATGCTTTTCAGTCAAAATTAACCCTAGGGGTATAACGGTAATTTTGTACCTAGGGGTATAACAGTAATTTTCCATACATAGGGGTATTATAGTAATTTAGCTACTTTTAGGGTTTTCATGCATATCCTAACTATTTATGTACTATCGTAACACTTACCACAAGATACTTATTTAATTGGGCCGTTGGCCCATGAACCCGATCTTTGGCCCATTAAGCCCAAATTATCAAAATGTATGAAATCGCGCATCTTGCAGTTTATTACTTTAGATTACCAAATATACAAACCCAACTATCTTACGAGCATTCAGACATCAGTAAATTTCCAAAATACCGACTTTTCGGCATTTCGCTTTTCGGCTTTTGCCAATCTAGTCTATGAGAGGGTGTCGATTACACACATTTTGCGACGATATCTTGTGAGATCCACACACGAACCGCCTACAATTGGATTACTAACACGTTAATCTAATTATTCAAATACAAACTACGATTAACCCCTTACAATATTCGGCCAATCACACCTACAGATCATAGTAAGCTTATAAGAAAACAATAAGCAACTCATTAACAAATTTTTGTCAATGTTTACCACATAATCATGATTTCACTGCAAGCTGTCTTCCTGAGCAACAGTCACTAAATCATTTATAACTGGAGCTACGAAACTCCAAATTAAGTTTCGTTAATTTTCCTTGAAAATAGACTCATATATCTTTTATCCATAAAATTTTCAGAATTTTTGGTTTAGCCAATCAATACCAGATTTTTTTCAAAGTTTCCCATGTTTCACTATTTGACTAATCTGACCACTCTTCATTACGAATCAAATTTCTCATTCTACAGAATTCAAAATATGTTCTAGTTTATTCAATTTGAAACTAGACTCATTAAGATTTAATTACATAATTTATGCAGCTTCTAACTCATCTCCCACAATTTATGGTGATTTTCCAAAGTCACGTTACTGCTGCTATCCCAAGCAGATTTATTACCAAATCACTCTTTCACACCTAACTTGCATGCTTGTTATTTAAACATGTATATCACAAATCAATCGTCACATATCTATGATTTTACTTAAGTATAATCTCTATTTCATCATTTTAAAGCACAACATGTTAGCTGATTTTTCCCTTTAACATCTAAGGCATATGCATGCTCATTTGTTTGGCTCAACTTCACCTATATATCTTCCATTTTTTCATCAAAAGAACATGAAACAACAACCATTTCCTTTATTTTAATTCATGACTAAATGCTCACAACACAACTAAAAACCAAAATATGCTTCAAGAGTTAAGGTAGAATCAAGAAGAACTCATGAACCTCAAAATAGAAGCAAGGTACCAAGAACTTACCTTCAATTTTCCTCCTCCTAATGACCGAATACTCAAGAGCTTTCTCCTCTCCTTTCTCTTCTCTAACTTTCAGCTATGATGAACAAAGATGGACAAAACTTTGTTCTTTTCACCCCTTTTTCTTTTAATAAAACTTCATATTTCATCTATTTAATTCTTTAATACAAAAGAAATGAAATTCTTATCATGAAACATTTACCTAACCCATTATCATGAAACATTTACCTAACCCATTATCATGGAACATTTACCTAACCTATTATCATGGAACATTTACCTAACCTATTATCATGGAACATTTACCTAACCTATTATCATGAAACATTTACCTAGCCTATTATCAATTTGTATCAATTTGTACCATAAATTATGGATATCAAGTGTACATTTTGTCTACAACAACATGATGGCTGGCCACTTCATGTAAAATGGGAGGTTTGTCATGCAAATCCTCCTATTTTGCACTCCTATTTATTTGGTCACTTCAATTTAGCCTATAGCATTTTCAAACATTTTCACATAGGTCCTATTTCATAATTTCACCCCTTTTTGTTATGGAACAAAATTAACTAAAATTGTCAGGTTCTATCTTAAGTTTGGGCTTTCTAGAGGCCCACTAACATAATTAAACCTATGCCAACATTCACAGGATTCCAGAAAATTTGGGCGTTACAACTCTACCCTCCTTAAAGAAATTTCATCCTCGAAATTTACCTAATCCAAACAGATGAGGGTATTGCTGTTGCATCTTCTCTTCTGGCTCCCAAACTCAGAAGTTTCCCCTTCCTTAACTTGTTGAAAACGAGCGACCAAAGACTCATCGTTCAACTATTTTTCCTTAATCTGATCCACCCAGGTTGGCCTCACTTGCAACTCCGCCAACAGACTTCTATCATCATAAAGACTCAGACGAGCAAACATTGCTCTCAGATCAGATACAGTTCTACAACTTAGAGCATCGGCTACCACATTAGCCTTGCTTGGGTGATACTCGATCGAACAGTCATAATCCTAAAGCAACTCAATCCATCTCCTTTGCCTAAGGTTCAGCTCCTTCTGAGTCAACAAATACTTAAGACTCTTATGGTCAGTGTATATAATACACCTTTCTCCGTACAAGTAATGTCTCCAAACCTTAAGTGCAAATATCAATGCTGCCAACTCTAAATCATGAGTCAAATAGTTTCCTTCATGAGGCTTAAGTTGTCGTGATGCATATGCAACCACCTTACCCTCTTGCATTAACACGTAGCCCAAACTCACGTGTGATGCGTCACTGTACACACTAAAATCCTTCCCAGACTCCGGCTGAATCAACACAGATGCTTTAGTCAGAACTTTCTTCAACTTCTCAAAAGCTTCCTACTGCTTCTCAGTCTATACAAACAGTACTTCTTTTCTTATGAGTTTGTCAGAGGTGCTGCCATCACAGAAAAACCTTCCACAAACCTTCTGTAGTATCCTGCCAGTCCTAGGAAACTTCGTATTTCCGACACCATCCTAGGTGGCTTCCACTCCAAAATTGCTTCAATCTTTCGAGGGTCCACCTTAATCCCTTCGGCAGAGACCGCATATCCTAAGAAGGTTACCTCCCTCAACCAGAATTCACACTTGCTGAACTTCGCAAAGAGTTCCTTCTCCCTTAACACTTGCAGCACTATACGGAAATGCTCATCATGTTTCGCTTCAATTTCAGAATATACCAGGATATCGTCAATAAAGACGACTACAATCTGATCCAAACATGGTTGGAACACACGATTCATCAGATCCATAAACGCTACTGAGAGCGTTAAATCGGTCAAATGGCATAACCAGAAACTCGTAATGAACATACCGAGTCCTGAATACCGCCTTATGGATATCTGCCTCCTTGAATCTTAACTGATGATATATCCAGATCGAAGGTTGATCTTGGAAAATACAGAAGCTCCTCTAAGCTGGTTGAACAGATCATCAATCCTTGGCAGTGGATACTTATTCTTAATCGTCAGTTTGTTCAACTGGAGATAATCAATGCACATCCGCATCGTACCATCCTTCTTTTTCACGAATAGTACCGGTGCTCCCCATGAAGACACGCTTGGCCTAATAAAACCCCTATCCAACAACTCTTGAATTTGAGCATTTAACTCTACTAACTCCTTCGGTGCCATCTTATATGGTGCGATAGACACAGGCGCCATTCCAGGCAACAAGTCTATTCCAAACTCAACTTCTCGATTCGGAAGCAATCCTGGAAGCTCCTCCGGAAAAACATCGTGGAACTCCTTTACGGTCTTAACCTTATCCACTGTCAGTCCCTTCTCCTCCGACTGACTTAAAAATACCAATTAGGCCTCACAACCTTTCCAAATCCACTTTTCGGCTCTTAATGCCGACACCATATTGGACAAATAATCCCTTCTCTCACCTATCACCATAACCTCCTCATCCTTTGTAGTTCTTAACACCATTCGTTTAGCAGCACAATCCAGAGTCGCCTTATGCTTAACAAGCCAATCCATTTCCAGAATAAGGTCAAACTCTTCGAACAGTAACTCCATCAGATCTCCAGAAAAAAAAAAACCTTGCCTTGAGTTTCTAAGGGTACATTCCTATACAGTTTGTCTACCTTAACTGAGTGACCCAAGGGACTTAGTACAGATACCCCACTCACAATCTCCTCAGAGCAGTCCAAGTTGTTCATAATCTGTTCTGTGGCCTCCAACCAATATTCCACCACATTCAGGGCTATACCAGACACGCCCCTAAAGATCTCCGTTCCGATAGTCCCGAAGTTATTTAGAAATAGGTCCCTGAATTTCGTTGCCCGAACTTGCTCCGGCAACCCTTTCCAGAACACGAAGCATTGCTTGTGATAGGGCATCATCCTCGGCACCGCGGTCATGAGACTCTACCTCTATTGCCGGTGGTACCGGTGCATCCACCGCCAGCATATGTCTCAAAGACGATGATCTCGCTCGAGCACTTCCTCGGCTTCGTCCACGGCCTCTTGTACTCATATCGTATTATCTTGATTACGAATTTTTTGCATTAATTAATATTCCAGTGTTCATTACAAATGTTTTATAAATCAGACAGTAGTTCAAAGTTTGTTTTCGCAGAATCAAAGTCTAGCTATAGTTTCAGTCTCTTATTAGATTTTCCTATGGTTTCAGTATCATCCTATCTAGAGTATCCTAATAGGGTTTCAGTACAGACAAATAATTCAGGAAAATATTCAGAAAAGTTCAGAGTAATACTTACAGGCTTGAGCCGGAGATTCGGAATGCCACCTTCTAAAGATCTAAATTTTGACAATCGAGTTTTTCGCATTCTTTATAAAATTTTCACTTTCGAAAATCTTTATTTTTGTAAACCTATTCCACAGCCGAGTTGTTGCAACCTAGGCTCTGATACCACTAAATGTAGCACCCCAAATTCAGCCCAGAAGTTATGGCCGGATCCGGCATGCCACATCAAAAACGTTAAAAAAAAAAATTCCATTCTAAGTCCAGAAAATCGTACTTGATGTTCAAAAGATTAATTCATTAAGGGTTAAGGTGAATGGAAGCTGTGCACCAGGTAGGAAATCGAAAAAGAGGAGGTGAGTCCATCGGACTACTTAAGTACCAAACTCCCTTCGAATCCAATCCTAGACATGCAAACCGCCATTGCCATACCTTAACGTCATGTATATTTCTAGGAAACCAATTTGATTAAGTCCTTTTTAGGAAAAGTGATTAATTTTGGAAAATATCTTCATTACGGACGCTTTGCTTGTTTTCGTGTTATTTTGAAATCCATTACTGTTTTTGAAAACGCGCCCTAAAGCTATCCAATTTCAACAGTTAAATATAAATATTACCTATCTTAATAAAACATATAAAAACCATCAAAAATAAATAAGCGGTCTTATTACATTTAAAAGCCCAAAACCTCAAACGTAATTAAAAGGATGTCCAGTTCACCGAAGAAAATCAAACTTTCGAGCGGGTGGCCACTCCAATTCCCTCACACTCCAAGCCCACTATGGTTGGGGATTTCTGCGTGGATGAAAATAAAAGGGTGAGTTTGGGGAAACTCGGTGTGTAAATTAACCCAACCATAGCCTATATCACTCAAACCACGAAATAGAATAAGTTGGCCTTAGCCCGAATGAATTCGAGAATAAAGCCCATAGGCCCATAATGTAGCGAGCAGATATTACATGTTTATGCGAAACCCAACCATATCCAACCGTATACACCCCCGTACCAACCTTACACCGTGTGGGGAGACAACTCAACCCACCCGACTGCTACACACCACAGAATTTGCAGCATGGCTGCCAGAACAGATAATGTGACAGAGTCACCAGATACAGATAATCGTGGCAGAGCCACCAGAACAGATATATGTGGCAGAGCGACCAGATCAGATATTTGTAGCATAGCCACCAGAACGCTTCCTCCATAATATAACCCATGTCCCCATGCAACAGATATATAATCATGGCATACATTATACAAAATCAGATCGTCATGCTTTTCAGTCAAAATTAACCCTAGGGGTATAACGGTAATTTTGTACCTAGGGGTATAACAGTAATTTTCCATACATAGGGGTATTATAGTAATTTAGCTACTTTTAGGGTTTTTATGCATATCCTAACTATTTACGTACTATCAGAACACTTACCGCGCATACTTACCGAATTAGGCCCGTTGGCCCATGAACCCGATCTTTGGCCCATTAAGCCCAAATTATCAAAATGTACGAAATCGCGCGTACTGCAGTTTATTACTTTAGATTACCAAATATACAAACCTAACTATCTTACGAGCATTCGCACACTCGTAAATTTCCAAAATATCGACTTTTCGGCATTTCGGCTTTTCGACTTTTGCCAATCTAGTCTATGAGAGGTGTCGATTACACATTGCTTTTGCGACGATATGCTGACGAGATCCACACACGAACCGCCTACAATTGGATTACTAACACGTTAATCTAATTATTCAAATACAAACTACGTATTAACCCCTTACAATATTCGGCCAATCACACCTACAGATCATAGTAAGCTTATAAGAAAACAATAAGCAACTCAATAACAAATATTTGTCAATGTTTACCACATAATCATGATTTCACTGCAAGCTGTCTTCCTGAGCAACAGTCACTAAATCATTTATAACTGGAGCTACGAAACTCCAAATTAAGTTCCGTTAATTTTACTTGAAAATAGACTCATATATCTTTTATCCATAAAATTTTCAGAATTTTTGGTTTAGCCAATCAATACCAGATTTTTCTCAAAGTTTCCCATGTTTCACTGTTTGACTAATCTGACCACTCTTCATTACGAATCAAATTTCTCACTCTACAGAATTCAAAATATGTTCTACTTTATTCCATTTGAAACTAGACTCATTATGCTTTAATTACATAATTTATACAGCTTCTAACTCATCTCCCACAATTTATGGTGATTTTCCAAAGTAAAGTTACAACTGCTGTCCCAGGCAGATTTATTACCAAATCACTCTTTCACACCTAACTTGCATGCTTGTTATTTAAACATGTATATCACCAATCAATCATCACATATCTATGATTTTACTTAAGTATAATCTCCATTTCATCATTTTAAAGCACAACATGTTAGCTGATTTTTCCCTTTAACATCTAAGGCATATGCATGCTCATTTGTTTGGCTCAACTTCACCTATATATTTTCCATTTTTTCATCAAAAGAACCTGAAACAACAACCATTTCCTTCATTTTAATTCATGACTAAATGCTCACAACACAACTAAAAACCAAAATATGCTTCAAGAGTTAAGGTAGAATCAAGAAGAACTCATGAACCTCAAAATAGAAGCAAGGTACCAAGAACTTGCCTTCAATTTTCCTCCTCCTAATGACCGAATACTCAAGAGCTTTCTCCTCTCCTTTCTCTTCTCTAACTTTCAGCTATGATGAACAAAGATGGACAAAACTTTGTTCTTTTTACCCCTTTTTCTTTTAATAAAACTTCATATTTCATCCATTTAATTCTTTAATAAAAAAGACATGAAATTCTTATCATGAAACATTTACCTAACCCATTATCATGAAACATTTACCTAACCCATTATCATGGAACATTTACCTAACCTATTATCATGGAACATTTACCTAACCCATTTACCTAACCTATTATCATGGAACATTTACCTAACCTATTATCATGAAACATTTACCTAACCTATTATCACTTTGTATCAATTTGTACCATAAATTATGGATATCAAGTGTACATTTTGTCTACAACAACATGATGGCTGGCCACTTCATGTAAAATGGGAGGTTTGTCATGCAAATCCTCCTATTTTGCACTCCTATTTATTTGTTCACTTCAATTTAGCCTATAGCATTTTCAAACATTTTCACATAGGTTCTATTTCATAATTTCACCCCCTTTTTGTTATGGAACAAAAATTAACTAAAATTGTCGGGTTCTATCTTAAGGTTGGGCTTTCTAGAGGCCCACTAACATAATTAAACCTATGCCAACATTCACAGGATTCCCGAAAATTGGGGCGTTACAACTCTACCCTCCTTAAAGAAATTTCGTCCTCAAAATTTACCTAATCCAAACAGATGAGGGTATTGCTGTTGCATCGTCTCTTCTGGCTCCCAAACTCAGAAGTTTCCCCTTCCTTATCTTGTTGAAAACGAGCGACCAAAGACTCATCGTTCAACTATTTTTCCTTAATCTGATCCACCCAGGTTGGCCTCACTTGCAACTCGGCCAACAGACTTCTATCATCATAAAGACTCAGACGAGCAAACATTGCTCTCAGATCAGATACAGCTCTACAACTTAGAGCATCGGCTACCACATTAGCCTTGCTTGGGTGATACTCGATCGAACAGTCATAATCCTTAAGCAACTCAATCCATCTCCTTTGCCTAAGGTTCAGCTCCTTCTGAGTCAACAAATACTTAAGACTCTTATGGTCAGTGTATATAATACACCTTTCTCCGTACAAGTAATGTCTCCAAACCTTCAGTGCAAATATCACTGCTGCCAACTCTAAATCATGAGTCAAATAGTTTCCTTCATGAGGCTTAAGTTGTCGTGATGCATATGCAACCACCTTACCCTCTTGCATTAACACGTAGCCCAAACCCACGTGTGATGCGTCATTGTACACACTAAAATCCTTCCCAGACTCCGGCTGAATCAACACAGGTGCTTTAGTCAGAACTTTCTTCAACTTCTCAAAAGCTTCCTGCTGCTTCTCAGTCTATACAAACGGTACTCCTTTTCTTATGAGTTTTGTCAGAGGTGCTGCCATCACAGAAAAACCTTCCACAAACCTTCTGTAGTATCCTGCCAGTCCTAGGAAACTTCGTATTTCCGACACCATCCTAGGTGGCTTCCACTCCAAAATTGCTTCAATCTTTTGAGGGTCCACCTTAATCCCTTCGGCAGAGACCGCATATCCTAAGAAGGTTACCTCCCTCAACCAGAATTCACACTTGCTGAACTTCGCAAAGAGTTCCTTCTCCCTTAACACTTGCAGCACTATACGGAGATGCTCATCATGTTTCGCTTCAGTTTCAGAATATACTAGGATATCGTCAATAAAGACGACTACGAACTGATCCAAACATGGTTGGAACACACGATTCATCAGATCCATAAACGCTACAGGAGCGTTCGTCAGTCCAAATGGCATAACCAGAAACTCGTAATGACCATACCGAGTCCTGAATGCCGTCTTATGGATATCTGCCTCCTTGAATCTTAACTGATGATATATCCAGATCGAAGGTCGATCTTGGAAAATATAGAAGCTCCTCTAAGCTGGTTGAACAGATCATCAATCCTTGGCAGTGGATACTTATTCTTAATCGTCAGTTTGTTCAACTGGCGATAATCAATGCACATCCGCATCGTACCATCCTTCTTTTTCACGAATAGCACCGGTGCTCCCCATGAAGACACGCTTGGCCTAATAAAGCCCCTATCCAACAACTCTTGAATTTGAGCATTTAACTCTACTAACTCCTTCGGTGCCATCCTATACGGTGCGATAGACACAGGCGCCATTCCAGGCAACAAGTCTATTCCAAACTCAACTTCTCGATTCGGAGGCAATCACGAAGCTCCTCGGAAAAACATCTTGGAACTCCTTTACGGTCCTAACCTTATCCACTGTCAGTCCCTTCTCCTCCGACTGACTTACAAATACCAATTAGGCCTCACAACCTTTCCAAATCCACTTTTCGACTCTTAATGCCGACACCACATTGGACAAATAATCCCTTCTCTCACCTATCACCATAACCTCCTCATCCTTTGTAGTTCTTAACACCATTCGTTTAGCGGCACAATCCGAGTTGCCTTATGCTTAACAAGCCAATCCATTCCAGAATGAGGTCAAACTCTCCAACAAGAACTCCATCGATCTCCGGAAAAAAAAACCTTGCTTTGAGTTTCTAAGGGTACATTCCTATACAGTTTGTCTACCCTAACCGAAAGTGACCCAAGGGACTTAGTACAGATACCCCACTCACAATCTCCTCGAGCGGTCAAGTTGTCCATAATCCGTTCGTGGCCTCCAACCAATATTCCACCACATTCGTGGCTATACCAGACACGCCCCTAAAGATCTCCGTTCCGTTAGTCCCAAGTCATTCGAAATAGGTCCACAATTTCGTTGCGAACTTGCTCGCAACCCTTTCCGAACACGAAGCATTGCTCGTGACAGGCATCATCCTCGACCGCATGATCATGAGACTCTACCTCATTGCGGTGGTACCGGTGCATCCACCGCAAGCATATGTCTTGAAGACGAAGATCTCGCTCGAGCACTTCCTCGGCTTCGTCCATGACCTCTTGTACTCATATCGTATTATCTTGATTACGAAATTTTATGCATTAATTAATATTCCAAGATTTATTACGGATGTTTTATAAATCGATATGATAGTTTAGAGTTTGTTTTCGCAGAATCAAGTCTAGCTACGATTTGATCTCTTATCGATTTTCCTATGGTTTCGAGATCATCCTATCTAGAGTATCCTAATATGGTTTCGAGAGACAAATAATTCAGGAAAATATTCAGAAAATTTCAGAGTAATACTTACAGGCTTGAGCCGGAGATTCGGAATGCCACCTTCTAAAGATCTAAATTTTGACAATCGAGTTTTTCGCATTCTTTATAAAATTTTCGCTTTTGAAAATCTTTATTTTTGTAAACCCATTCCATAGCCGAGTTGTTGCAACCTAGGCTCTGATACCACTAAATGTAGTACCCCAAACCCAGCCCAGAAGTCATGGCAGGATCCGGCATGCCACATCAAAAACGTTAAAAAAAAATTTTCCATTCTAGGTCTAGAAAATCGTACTTGATGTTCAAAAGATTAATTCATTAAGGGTTAACGTGAATGGAAGCTGTGCACCAGGTAGGAAACCGAAAAAGATGAGGTGAGTCCATCGGACTGCTTAAGTACCAAACTCCTTTAGAATCCAATCCTAGACATGCAAACCGCCATTGCCATACCTTAACGTCATGTATATTTCTAGGAAACCAATTTGATTAAGTCATTTTTAGGAAAAGTGATTAATTTTGGAAAATATCTTCATTACGGAAGCTTTGCTTGTTTTCGTGTTATTTTGAAATCCATTACTATTTTTGAAAACGCGCCTAAAGCTATCCAATTTCAACAGATTAAATATAAATATTACCTATCTTAATAAAACATATAAAACCATCAAAATAAATAAGCGGCCTTATTACATTTAAAAGCCCAAAACCTCAAACGTAATTAAAAGGATGTCCAGTTCACGAAGAAAATCGAACTTTCGAGCGGGTGGCCACTCAATTCCCTCACAGCTCCAAGCCCACTATGGTTGGGGATTTCCTGCGTGGATGAAAATAAAAGGGGTGAGTTTGGGGAAACTCAGTGTGTAAATTAACCCAACCATAGCCTATATCAGCTCAAACAATGAAATAGAATAAGTTGGCCTTAGCCCGCAATGTAATTGAATAAAGCCCATAGGCCCATAATGAGTAAGCAGATATTACATGTTTATGTAGAAACCCAACCATATCCAACCGTATACACCCCGTACCAACCTTACACCGTGTGGGGAGACAACTCGACCTACCTAACCGCCTGAGACCACGAATTTGCAGCATGGTGCAGAATGAATAATGTGACAGAGTCACCAACATGAATAATCGTGCGAGCCACGAGCAGATATATGTGGCGAGCCACCGGATCGATATTTGTGGCATAGCCACCGTAACGCTTCCTCCATAATATAACCCATGTCCCCATGCAGCAGATATATAATCATGGCATACATCATACAAAATCAGATCGTCATGCTTTTCAGTCAAAATTAACCCTAGGGGTATAACGGTAATTTTGTACCTAAGGGTATAACAGTAATTTTCCACACATAAGGGTATTATAGTAATTTAGCTACTTTTAGGGTTTTCATGCATATCCTAACTATTTACGTACTATCAGAACACTTATCGCGCATACTTATTGAATTGGGCCGTTGGCCCATGAACCCGATCTTTGGCCCATTAAGCCCAAATTATCAAAATGTACGAAATCGCAGCATCTGCGGTTTATTACTTTAGATTACCAAATATACAAACCCAACTATCTTACGACGTCAGACTTTTTCAGAAGTTTCCAAAATACCGACTTTTCGGCATTTCGGCTTTTCGGCTTTTGCCAATCTAGTCTATGAGAGGGTGTCAGTTACACACCTGTTTGCGACGATATGCTGACGAGATCCACACACGAACCGCCTACAATTGGATTACTAACACGTTAATCTAATTATTCAAATACAAACTACGTATTAACCCCTTACAATATTCGGCCAATCACACCTACAGATCATAGTAAGCTTATAAGAAAACAATAAGCAACTAATTAACAAATTTTTGTCAATGTTTACCACATAATCATGATTTCACTGCAAGCTGTCTTCTTGAGAAACAGTCACTAAATCATTTATAACTGGAGCTACAAAACTCCAAATCAAGTTCTATTAATTTTCCTTGAAAATAGACTCATATATCTTCTATCCATAAAATTTTCAGAATTTTTGGTTTAGCCAATTAATACCAGATTTTTTAGAAAGTTTCCCATGTTTCACTGTTTGACTAATCTGACCACTCTTCATTACGAATCAAATTTCTCATTCTACAGAATTCAAAATATGTTCTAGTTTATTTCATTTGAAACTAGACTCATTAAGCTTTAATTACATAATTTATGCAGCTTCTAACTCATCTCCCACAATTTATGGTGATTTTCCAAAGTCACGTTACTGCTGCTGTCCCAAGCAGATTTATTACCAAATCACTCTTTCACACCTAACTTGCATGCTTGTTATTTAAACATGTATATCACCAATCAATCATCACATATCTATGATTTTACTTAAGTATAATCTCCATTTCATCATTTTAAAGCACAACATGTTAGCTGATTTTTCCCTTTAACATCAAAGGCATATGCATGCTCATTTGTTTGGCTCAACTTCACCTATATATCTTCCATTTTTTCATCAAAAGAACATGAAACAACAACCATTTCCTTCATTTTAATTCATGACTAAATGCTCACAACACAACTAAAAACCAAAATATGCTTCAAGAGTTAAGGTAGAATCAAGAAGAACTCATGAACCTCAAAATAGAAGCAAGGTACCAAGAACTTACCTTCAATTTTCCTCCTCCTAATGACCGAATACTCAAGAATTTTCTCCTCTCCTTTCTCTTCTCTAACTTTCAGCTATGATGAACAAAGATGGACAAAACTTTGTTCTTTTCACCCCTTTTTCTTTTAATAAAACTTCATATTTCATCCATGTAACACCCCGTACCCGAGACTGTCGCCGGGGTCGGACACGAGGGGTTAACAGACTGCGTTCACTTAATTTCACCGTTCATAAAAAAATTTTCCAGACAACTGGCTAACTGTGTCACTGTCACCTTAAAAATCATATCTTGAGTTCTACAACTCAAAAATCAGTTTCGTGATTTTTCTCTGAAACTAGACTCATATATCCATCTACAATTTTTTTTCTAGAATTTTTGGTCAGGCCAATTAGTACAGTTTATTAGTTAAATTCTCCCCTGTTCCAAGGTGCGACTACACTGACCTTCCTGCATTACAACCTGGATATCTCCCTGTACAGGGCTTCAATACTGATGCCGTTTGTTTCTATAGAAACTAGACTCAAAAAGTAATCTATACATATATGGAATGACTTCTAAATGTCTCGGGTTAATTTATAATTAATTTTCAAATTTGGAACAGGGAATCCAGAAACCGTTCTGGCCCTGTTTCACGAAAACCCAAATATCTCTTAACATACGACTCATATGACCGTTTCGTTTCTTCCATATGAAAATAGATTCATCAGGGTTCATTTACATAATTTATTCACTATTTAATTCCATTCCTACTATTTTTAGTGATTTTTCACATCCACATCGCTGCTGCTGTTAGCATCTGCCTTTAAGGTAGACTTTACCTATTTCATAGTTTCCATGATTCAATTAGCCCTTTTTGCATACATAGCACAAGGTATAATCATGATTAACCATTCAATGGCTAATCGTTTCCAACATTTCCATACCTCTTAGTGATCAACATACACACGATTATAGTGCTATGCTAAAACGTATATAAGCCATTTTCGCATGGCTATCCAAAGTTTTACATACCAAAGTTCAAACTAACATAATAGCCTATACATGCGAAATGTTCTCTTAGACCATCTAAGAAGAAGATACCAAAAGTTACTAGTCGGTGTGATGACTTGATGACGGTCCCGAATGCATAAAAAGTCGAGTCCAAGAAACCTAAAATGGGTGACAAGCAAACACCGAGTGAGTATATAACCCAGTAAGTCATAAGCAATGCACTACCATCCATTAATAACATTATCACAAGAGGAAACAAAATGGAACGAGGCTAATTACTCCATCCAAACCGAACTATACCATAGTTCCTTAGACCTTTCGATTCAATCTCATACCAAGTTACACATTCACATTCCATATACTAATCAATAGGATATTTGAGGCATTTTTATACATCATTTTGTTTTCGTTACAATCATACAACTACATGACCTTTCACTTATTTCACGATAATTCTTATGTACGTGACTTCAATTAAAATTGTCACATAGGTTCAAAACTTACCAAGCTCAACACCAAATATAAACATAGCGCCTATTAGCCATGAACTCAAGGTACTCACCCGATCCGCTGTCCGTGATCAACTCAATAATGTCGCACACTTAGTGTCAATAGTGATTCAAAAGCATATAGTGAGTCCGCACACTTAGTGCTATATAATCAACTCGCACACTCAGTGCTATATAATCAAACTCGCACACTTAGTGCCAATCTCATGATCATAAATGTTTATACCCGCACACTTAGTGCCGAAATCAACAACTCAATACATCTCACCTCTTTTCTTTTCGTTCAATACTTTCATCACCACATGCATACATGTATATAAATTTATCATTCCTTTCGGCATAATTACATAGACATTATGTCTATTTAAATCAATACAAAATATATGTTTAGTGACTTACCTTGTGTTGGGTAAAATAGTTCCAAGTCGGCTACTCGATGACCTTCGTCTTTCCCTTGCTTGATTCTCCTCCTTTAACTCCTTGAGCTTAATCTAGAGGACCACCTTGGCCGAATCTTCCTTCTTCCCCTTCCTCTAGTTATGGCAATTGCAAAAGAAAGAAAACATGAACACTCCTTCTTCTTCTCAAGTCACGGCAATGGAGAAGAGAGATGAGCATTTTTTTTCTTTTTCCTTCTTTTACTAACTTTATTTTATTTCCAATAACCCAATTTCTTATTATAATATCTAATTAAACATATGTATTGCCCATCAACATTCCATCTTGGCCGGCCACTATAAAGAAATTGGGCAACTTCACATGCAAGTCCACCTTTGTGTTAACATGCACTAATAAGCCATTTAAAATTAGCCTATCATATTTCACTATGTCTCATATTTATCCCTATTTAATAATTTCTCATGCAATTGGCAAAATTAGAGAATGAAACTTCCACATACTCATGTACACACATAATAAGCATAGAATATAGCAATTAATTATTTTTATGACTCGGTTTTATGGTCCCGAAACCACTTCCCGACTAGGGTCACACTAGGGCTGTCACAATCCATTTAATTCTTTAATACAAAAGACATGAAATTCTTATCATGAAACATTTTCCTAACCCATTATCATGAAACATTTACCTAACCCATTATCATGGAACATTTACCTAACCTATTATCATGGAACATTTACCTAACCTATTATCATGAAACATTTACCTAACCTATTATCAATTTGTATCAATTTGTACCATAAATTATGGATATCAAGTGTACATTTTGTCTACAACAACATGATGGCTGGCCACTTCATGTAAAATGGGAGGTTTGTCATGCAAATCCTCCTATTTTGCACTCCTATTTATTTGGTCACTTCAATTTAGCCTATAGCATTTTCAAACATTTTCACATAGGTTCTATTTCATAATTTCACCCCTTTTTGTTATGGAACAAAAATTAACTAAAATTTTCGGGTTCTATCTTAAGTTTGGGCTTTCTAGAGGCCCACTAACATAATTAAACCTATGCCAACATTCACAGGATTCCCGAAATTTGGGGCGTTACACCTGAACCACTATCAAACCAAACCGCAACCTTTCCAATGTCAGCCTCTACGTAGTCCACCCAGTTGACAATGAACGGTAGAAAAATCTCAGAAACTATTTCAGTGATTTTATGCTTGACGACTGCTAGACCCTTTAGCATAGTTTCAGGCTTATTTATATATTATCTCTTTAGGGTTTTTACCCTTGCCATATACAACACCCTTTTAATTGGTATATCTTTTTAATGAATATTAATTCATTAAAATTAATCAACATAATAGTCATCATTAAAATAAATATAATAATGTTTAACTGAAAATTATAATTACATTAATTATAATAAAGATTTCGGTAAACTATATTTATTTAAACTTATATACGAACCAAATTCATATACTAATGAAATTATGTTCTGATTATGTGTACAACATCCTTGTACGTATAGTATGTTCAACAATTTGATTGCCCAATTAAATTAATTTAATTCATCTGACGATCAGAATACAATACCAACTATGTTTTACTCCGTTCATTTCAACCATAGGGTGTGACCCTATAGGTTCTTGTAACGTTAGCAGTAATATTAGAACGATTCTAATGTTACAAACAATGAGTGGCATCTAGCAAAGCATCATTGCTACCTAAGTTACGAGAAGTCATGATTCTACATAACCTTTTGTGATTAACCTTTCATACATTAATCCTTAAGTCCTATATCTTTGGAATGGAAACAAGTCATGTAATAGTCACACTTGCATAGTCCATCCCATGTTTCTTGATGCCTTAAGTGAACTATGATACACAAATAAGTATGACATCTCATATCAACTTATTTGAGCATGGCCATGCATTTCTAGTCTCACTCAATCAAGTGGCCTAAGATATTACTCCCATTATGTAGGAGGGACTTATCCTATATTGATCAACCATATCCCTCTACATAGATTGTGGTATATCCAACATTAGTCTTTATAGAACAACCAGTTACGATGTTCATTTGACTATATCAAAATATACAACTCACGATGTTGGGATAATGATGATCTCAAGTATGAGGATCATATACATATTAATCACTATGAGTAATGTTATGACAATTACAAAATAATCCAAGAAACATACTCATAGCAGGTCAGCCCAATATGTTGTTCTCTAACACACATATTCATGCATTGATTTTGACACTCCATATCAATGACAACTCTTTATCATCAATCAACTACATGTTAGTCTTAATGCATTATTGTTGTCCTAGCCAACAATAATACTTGACTAAGGATCTTTTAAGAATATTCATATTATTCTTAGGACATTATTATGAAACAGTTTATTTATGTACACAGAAAAGAAACTGAAATAATAATGGCAACGCCTTATATCAATAAACATGATAAATCAAGTATGTTATTACAACCATCTCGTGATTGATCTTTGGGCATACTATTACAGTTCTTACCAATTCATTAGGTTAATGGTTGGTCGAAAGGCCCTATTAGGTTAGTGACTAGTTGATTGGATAGAACATGAAATAATAGTTAATTATGACTGAAGCGAGTTACTCTTCTATTGTTTAGATTTGATAAAATATATAATTTGTTTTCCCAATTGTTTTTATGTTCTTTTATTAGTTTAATAAAATAGCGTTTCTCGTCATCTTAGGATTAATCGTAATATAATTCAATTAAAATACTAATTAGACCCATTAGAATAGAAGTTAGGATTAGTTTAGCCTCACCTCCCTTGGGTACAATCCTTGGAGTACTTCCATAGTTCATTGCATAACTATATTACAACCTGACCCATACGCTTGCAAAAACTGTATAACGATTTGGTTGCAAGATTCACACTTTAGACGTTAGTACGTCTGAAGGCGATCATCTTCTCATTAAACAAAAAACTCAAAAACACCATTTTTGGAGCTAGAAATGTTCAGCCATTTGACAAGCTTGCATGTAGGTAATTTCAAGTCTGTTTCTTATAATTTTTATGTTTTTGAGATCGTTGCAACTAGGTCCAGCTAACTCGTATCTCTATTTTCAAAACTATTAAAGATTTCTAATGTTTCCATTGATGAAAATTGAATTTTTTTATATTTAATAGTTTGATTGTAAGCTTAGATCTGTTTAAAGATTAAATTGTTAAGTAAGTTTTGTTAGTTTTGTGTATAAGGACCAAATTGTAATAATATAAAATTTCTCATGAATTTTTGAAAACTATGCTTTTATAGGGCTTTAAAGTGATGAAATTGTAATAGGGCTGAAAATCAAAGCTTGATTTTGAAAGATATCATATTTTTTACGACTACAGACTAAATTGAATAAAATGTAAAACTTTAGGAAATTATGAAAATAAATAAAAGATATTATATTCATGAAATTTAGATGGTTTAAAGTGTTAAAAGCTAATAATGTGAAATGAATTATTATATAGATCAAGGATTTAATCGTACAAAGGAAAAATCAAGAAAATGGGGAAAATTGCAAAATAGTCCATATAAATCAACTTGTTATCCAAATACATTAGGTAAGTTCATAGTGTATGGAAACGTATATTAATGTATTGATTTTTGGTGAATTGTGTGTTAATTTTATTTATATTGCTTAAAACGTGAAATGCAATAAACTTCTACCAAAGTGGGAAATGACTTATTTGAAAACTATGAAACATGATTCAAATAGATTCAAAATAAATGTGACTTGTTTACAATATGTGTACTGAGAAAATAAGTGCCCATGATTTATAAATATTAAGAATCCTATTTTTTGAACATAGTAAATGATTAGGATATGTTTGGCATACCAATAGGTTTATATCACCCGCTGTACAAGTTTCATATGAGATAAGATTATGGTAGATAATATGTTTATATGTTCACTGAATGTACCAATATCCAACACTTTTTATAGATTATCGAGTTGTACTTACAGTGATTCAAGAATGTTTCTGAGGGAGGATATGTAGCCTTTGGGCTTGGCACATAGTGCCTAGGCGTGTTTCTGAAGGGATGTTAGCCTTCAAGCTTAGCACTCAGTGCCCAGGCATGTTCTTGGTTGGTTTAGCTCCTTTGAGCATTCTGGCTTTAGTTCGTCGAGCTAACTGTTAAAAAAAAGTATATTGATTAACTACATAAATTTCTTGGAAATGATATGTTGGTACGACTATTGAAATGTTAATTGATGAAACAGAATGAATGATGAGTGTGTGTTTAAAATTTGTTTGGAAACAATATCAAAATGTCCGGAAAGTTTATAGTTTATATGTATGAAACGCTCAATTTATAAATGTGATGTATGGTGACAAGGTTATATGTTTAAAAGAAATGGTAATTGATTGTAAATATGAATTGATACGATCAATTGGTTAATATGATTCATATATTGGATCTTTCCTATTGAATGATATAGAAATATGTTGTATTGATTGATTGAGAGATTATATGATTGATACATGAAATGCTCACATTATTTTTGTAAATATCTTGACAGGAAATCGTATTAAATTAGTTATATTTGTTTACTTAATTTTAACTGAGGTAAGAGTTTTGTCTAAGTACCTAAGAACTTACTAAGCATGTCAATGTTTACCAAGTTTTATTTTTCCTGTCTTTTGTAGTTGCATCTTTGTTGAAACTTGGCTATTGGATCTCTTCTAGAGCTCACACCATCCAACATCTCTTTTGGTAATCTTTGGTTCATCTTGGTTCGATTATAATAGCATGTAATAGATGTGATATATATATATGTGCTTGGTGTTCAAATTAAGGAGAATAGATTTATGGATAGAATTATATTTGTAGAAGCCATAGACCAAAAAAAAAATCAGTTATTAGTGAAAAATCAATATATATAACACCTCAAATATATCAATATATATAACACCTCAAACCTGGCCTAGATGTTATGACCGAATTTTGAGGAATTACATTATTTTGTTTAAAAACTGTTGATTTAATCAAACTTAAAATGCATTTTGAAAGCATAAAATATGGAAAAACTCTCACAAATGTTTAGAAAAACTTAAGTCTAGAAAAACTTATTTCAAACCCATAATTTGAATTTTAAATTGTGTGTTTGAAAGTATTAATTTTGGCAAATCATTTCCAGCTTTGAGGCGGACATTCGTTAAAAATTATCTATTTATTTAGAGAAAAACACTTAAGAGTTTATTTATAAAAATAGCGGATTCTTTCAGAAATTTCACACTAACTTTAGTAATCATGTGATTTGAAAATATTATTTTTTGGCCAAACTCGTACATTGTTATTTAGAACAACTCATGCGCAAAACTTACTCAGTTTACGGAAAATCATTTAGTTTGATACTTAATTTTTCAGTAGATAATTTGAGAGTTTTTTTAAGTTTTGAAATCCAAATTCCAATTTTTCAAATTCGTATGATTTTGCAATTTTACGTTTATGAACTGTTGGAAAAATGAGATTGGAAAACACAACGAAAATAAATTTAGGGAAAACCAAAGTTTTAAAAAAAATTCAAAACAAGATCTTGGTTGTGATATTTAAAGTAATAAACACTTAATCAAAATTATATCTTTTCGATTTGTCTAGGATGAGCTCTGTAACCACGTAGTCTTCTCCGCTATAATCAAGCTGACGTCTGTCGAGTGTGGGCTCGCTTCGAATCAGATAACTTTTCACAAAAATTACCAGTGTGGTAATTTTTTAATTTTTCTAAAATTTTGGGTCAAGTAATAAATAAGAAAAATATCTCTAGAAATTTTCTAGAATAATATGTTAGAGAATTTTCTCTCTACAACTTTCTCTTGAATTTAAGTGTGTGTAAATAATGACCCATGACTCTCTTTATATAGGAAGAGTTTAAAGAGTTCAGCTATGATTAAACTTAATCACTTTAATATTAAATTAATATAATATTGATCAAGATAATAAAATAATAGAACCAATTGTCGACTTGAAAATTAACTTCCAAAATATCATGTTAATTTTAATTGATTTCATTAATTTAGTTTTACTTGATCAAAATTAATTTTCCAAAAATCAATTAGATTTTCCAAATTAATTTTTCAAGAAAATTATTTAATCAAATTCTCTAGTTGAGCAATTCTCACAACGACCTAATTTAATTTCACATCAAATAAATCGACTCAATTAAATTATTCCCAAAGTCGTATAGTTTTTGTCTAATTCAAATGCAATCTGATCGGGCTTTTTTTGAGCTAGCGGAGGACCAATTGGACATATACAATTAGGCTCTAGTGATTGCAATTATGTCCAGAAGCATTGTTCTGATAATTCACAATTAATTAATCATTGCGTAAGTCCACAAGAAGTACCATGGTTGAAAACTCTTTATTGTATACTATTTACGAAAGCAATTCATCCAACTAATTTTTCCAATAATCTCGTAATGTGTGTGTTACCCTCATATGATATCCTTGATTCCTTTCAATTAAATCCATTCACTCAATACAATCATATTTTATCTCATTGTCACCATTGTGTCTTCTTAATGATTAATATGATCACTGTCAACAAATGACTGTGATAAATTGCTCATTCGAGAGCAATCAACCCATGGCCACATTCCATATTTATCAATCCACACAATGCTAATGAGAGGATATCATTAATTCTTTAATTGAGCTATGAATTCTACTATTGCTAGTAAGGTCATGCCCTACACAAGTCATGTACCCAACATACCGACTTTTTATTCTCTATTTTAATTTGAAACATCGAGTAGTTATTTGGTTTGATAAAGTAGAGATTATTTTCCATCCCTCCATTATAGACTACAGACGATTTTTGTACATAATAATAATTTTATTGAATGTCACGGTATAACCGTCATAAAATAAACATGCTACAAAAATTAAATTCCTCTTAAAATGAGGTACATAAAACACGTTCTTTAAAACAATCTTCCAAAAATTATCAACGTGTAAAATAAAATCTATCACTACTTTGGCTAAAACATAGCTCCCATCTCCGGTCCCCAACAAGAGGCTTCTGTCACATAGACTTCTGGTTTCGTTGAACCCTTGTAAAGAAACGCACACATGGTTGGTGGCTCCAGAATTAATAACTCAGTTGTTAATTGATTCTTCCACTAGACAAGCTTCAACCACAAAGAGTTTTATACCTTTTCCCTTTTTCGGCTAGATAATCCAAATTTCCCTTGCAATTTGATTAAAAATGCTCTTTCCTCTTGTAGAAGAAATATTTGATCTTTTTAGGATCTTTTGACTTCCTAGCGTTTCTCCTATCCATATGAGGTGGAACCAAAAACTTAGTCGGTTTTTCTTTTCCATAGCTTTTTGTTTCCCCATAGAGGATGAGGGGCCCACATCTAAGTTTGTCTCAAGTTTCTCCTTACCACCATTCAACATCAACTCATAGGATTGTAATTCCATTATGAGTTGAGTCAAGGTTATTGCTTTGTTCCCCAAGTTATAAACGACCCTAAAACTAGGAAACTTTTTGGTTAAGGATTTGAACACTATTTCAATTTTCGTGCTCACGTCTAGTTCGGTTCCATTGTCCTCTGCTTCCGCAAAGAATTCATCAAATTTGTAATAGTGGATTGTCGAGCCAAAATGCGACTTGGCCTCTAAGCAAATCCTCAAAAATTTTCATAATCTCTTTGGAAGTACGGAAATTCTCGTGTTGCTTTTACAACACACTACTGATGCTCGCTAACATATAACATCGAGCAATCGAGTCAGAATCTCTCCAGTGATTTCTCACTTTGGGCTGAGCTTCATGAGGACACATTTCGTCAAGAACAAATTTGTGTTTCTCACAGTTGAGAACTATCAGCAAGTTTCGTTTCCATTCTCAAAAGTTATCCCCATTTAATTTATTCTCTGTAAGAATGCTAATAAGAAGAGTAGGAGACATATTTGAACTGAAAAAAAATAAAGATTTCACTAATTATGATCTTTGTAGTAAGAAAATATTTTTTATTTCAACAACATATCAAGAATGTTGTATGATGCATGCGTCTAATATTAAAACCTTGAAAAAAAAATTTCCGTTGCTACGATCATTCCCACACTCTTCAACCATGTTGCATTGGGGTCCTATGATTAACTAGCAAGAACATGGATTATATCTAATCAGTTCGTGAATATTAATTATTAAGACTCCACACGAAATAATGATAATTTAGCATTTGACCATCATCTCTAGCTTAAATATCGTTTCTTACGAAACTATTTAATAAGAGATGATCTTGAGTGTGTAACCATTGACTCAACACTTATCATGAACATGCTTTCATATGTGAGTCATCTTGGGACAATCTATCTGAAAATCATGCAAGACTAGTTGTCCTTAAAAGGAAATCTCATCTAGTGAATCAACATGACAAAGTTTACCTTAGGGTGCGGCCAGGGTAGGAACCGGCTCGAAACTTTATCATGCTATCATTTAGAGACCATCAATGGAGGCCATCGATCTTGTTCAAGGATCTTTTCTCACTCAATATTTTAAAAACATGCAAGTTTTTTTATCCCAAATTTCAAGAACGATCATACAATAGTCCTAGTGGTATTCTTACCTAATCTAAATGACATGCTTCCAATATATGCATGACATGCTATGATAACTTTATAATATCCATGCATAAGACTAAGCCAATCTTAAAATTTGATTCTCCATGATTTTTCTTTTAAGGGAAAAACTGAAGAAGTGAATAAGAACCATGCACCAGGTAGGGTCCCAAGAAAGGGAGGTGAGTCAAATTTGATCATTTAAAAACCAAGCCTTTCCTAACCAAAGCCAATCCTAGACATGCACCTTCTCATTACCACACTTCTCTCAGTTATCAAATAACCTAAAGAAGTGAATAGAACAATACAACACATATATTTTCTCATTACCACACTTCTTACTTTTAACTAATCAATTATGGATCATCTCATATATATATATATATATATCACAATTATAACATTACATAATATTATAAAAATTATAAAACAAATATATAATGAGATAGGTAATTAAAATAAAATTGTCAGTCAAGGTTTCAATGGTTTTATTTCTAGAAAATAAATGGAAAAATAAAATTACATAATTTTTCACCACAAGGCATTCCATTGGTCTTCAACCGCCACCGTATCTTTTACTAGTCATGGACTCCTTTTGGAAAAATTACATTTAAGTCCTATATTCATTTCTAGCTCACAAGAATTCCATGAATTTTAAAAAAATAGCCCTACGTGGAGATGATAGTCCATGTTCTGTTTCCTAAGAACCACAACCTTTGCAAGAAACAATTATATAAAAAATATATAATATCGCATCCATTCCCATATATAACTCAAAACATGCATAAAATCTAAAGAATGTCACTTTCTATGTAATCAAATCATTTAAGAAGAAGATAAATTTATTTTGATTACATGTTTATACTTATAGATAGAACACAACCTGGCTCATGATACCAATTGTTGGAAAAACGGGTTTGGAAAATGCAACGGAAAATAAATTTAGGGAAAAACCAGAGTTTTAATTTTTTTCTAAAACAAGATATTGGTTTTGATATCTAAAGTAATAAACACTTAATCAAAACTGTACCTTTTCAACTCACCTAGGATGAGCGTTTCGATCAAGTAGTCTTTTCCACTATCCTGAAGCTCACGTCTACCGAGTGTGGGCTTGCTTTGAATCAAAAAAAATTTCACAAAAATTACCAGTCGGGTAATTTTGCAATTTCTCTGAAACTTTGGGTCAAGTTATAAATCAGAAAAATATCTCTATAAATTTTTTGGAATAATCTCTTTAGAGAATTTTCTCTCTACAACTTTCTCTTGAATTTAAGTGTGTGTAAGTAATGACCCAATGTTCTCTTTACATAGGGAGAGCTTAAAAACTTCAACTATGATTAAAGTTAATCACTTAAATATTAAATTAATATAATCTTATTAAAATTATAGAATGTTTATTTTAACATTAAATTTAATTTAATACTAAGATAATCACTTTAATATTAAATTAATAAAATACTATTAAGATAAGTATTAAATTTAATTTAATGTTAAACTATTAAAATAATATTATTTTTGAAATAATTAATCTAAAATTAAATTCTCTGATAGAGTCTCAGTAGTAGTGTAACTCTTCCACTGCTCAACCACTGACGACCAACCGCTGTCGTCGCAACCAACGGTACCACCATGTCCGGTGATGCAGGAGTGACACCCCTACGACACCCCAAGCCGGTTCGACTATTGTTGATTTGGTCCGGGACAATGACAACCCGCTCGGTCCAATCTAGCCACTGGTTAGACTAGTTTTTGGGTTTTAGTCCCAGTTTTGGGCTCTCAAGCCCAATTTACGATCTCAGGTCTCATTTTCAAGTTCATTACCCATTAGGCCAATTGTCTAACTTGAAAATTAACTTCCAAAAATATTGTATCAATTTTAATTGATTTGATTACTTTAATTTTACTTGATCAAAATTAATTTTTTTCAAAAATCACTTAGATTTTCAAATTAATTTTTCAAGAAATTTCTTTAATCAAATTCTTTAATTGAACAATTCTCACGACCACCTAATTTAATTCCACATCGAATAAATTGACTCAATTAAATTATTCTCAAAGTCGTAGAATTTTCTTCTAATTCAAATACAGTCTGGTCGAGCATTTGTTGAGCTAACGGAAGAACCAATCAAACATATACAATTAGGCTCTAGTAATTGCAATTATGTCCAGAAGCATCATTCCGATAATTCGAAATTTCTTAATCATGGAGCCAGTCCACAAGAAGTACCATGATTGAAAACTCCTTATTGTATACTATTTACGAAAGCAATTCATCCAACTGCTTTGTCCAATGACCTCGTAATGTGTGTGTTACCCTCATATGATATCTTTGATTCTATTGAGTTAAATCCGTTCACTCAATACAATCCTATTTTATCTCATTGTCACCATTATGTCTTCTTAATGATTAATATGATCAATGTCAACAAATGACTGTAATAAATTTCTCGTTCTAGAACAAGCAACCGTGGCCACATTCCATATTTATCAATCCACACAATGTCAATAAGAGGATATCATTAAGTCTTTAATTGAGCTATGAATTCCATTATTTCTAGTAAAGCCATACCATACACAAGTCATGTACCCAACATACCGGCTATGAGCTCGATCATCTTTAGAGCATAAGCCTCCATTTATGTAACACCCTGAATTTGGGCCTTGAGCATGGGAGCGGTTGAAGTCAGCTTATAATATTTTGTTGTGCTTGTAAATTTTGTTAATGAAGGCTTGTTTTAGTGGTTAAGCGTGCTGAGAAGTGTTGGAGAAGTCCTGGGTTCAAACCTGAACTCTAGCAAAAAATTTAGTTTAAGGTGAATCAAACCCTGGGTGTAGTAGGTAGGCCTTAAGAATATTGTTGGAGAAATTGTGCCACAAAAAGCCTTGCGGTCTAGTGGCAAAGTAGCGCCACATAAGAGGCAAGAAGGTGGCGTCAGAGAGTTGGTAAGGAGGTCCAGGGTTCAAAACTCATAGCAAGCAAAGAGCATTTATTTTGTTAACAGGGGGCGGCAAGAGTTGGTATTGAATTTAAACTCTGATGATGGAGGGATCCCACATCAGGAAACTAACATAAGAGTGGATGTGAAGCTGGCTTTAAACAGAGAGAACCATGAGGAGAGTAAAGGTACCTTTCTTGGTTGATCTCTTTCGCTTTATGATATGCTCGTTTGGGTTGGGCATCGGCTAAAAGTGCTCGGAGCGCGGATTAACTTCAGTCTCCTATCAGGTGTGTATTTCTCACTACTCTAGCTATAGGATGGCTACTTCGAGTCGCGATGGGCCGAAAGGGGCCATGTGGGCCCAATGGGCTTACGAGCCCAATTGGATAAGTTGTTTGATTGTGTAGTAAATATTGGACTAGGCTAGGTGAATCTCATATCTGTGGCTAGATTTGGGCTAAAAGGGCCACACGAGCGTGTGGGCCCATTTGGGCCGAGAAGGGCTTTAGGCCTATTCGTATTATTATCCCTGTTTAGAATACTTTAGTTTACAAAATTACTGAAATACCCTTATAGGGTAGAATTACTAAAATGCCCCTGTAGGGTAGAATTAACAAAATACCCTTGGTTTGTAAAATTACCAAAATACCCTTGGTTTACAAAATTACCAAAATACCCTTGGAGGGTAAAATTACTGAAATACCCTTGTAGGATAGAATTACCGAAATACCCTTGTAGGGTAGAATTATCGAAATACCCTTATAGGGTAGAATTACTGAAATACCCCTGTAGGGTAGAATTACCGAGATACCCTTGTGGGGAAAAATTACCATTTTGCCCCTAGGGTGTTAAATGACTGTTTTGCCCTTGTAGGCAAGTGACTGACTCTGACTGTGTGGTTGATGAATTTGATTATGAATATATGTTGGTGATATGAATGACTTGACTGTGATTATTTGATTCAAATATGGGCATGACATTCTGCGTACATGACATGTTGCATGGGTGGGGTTTTATATAAATGGAGGAAGTGCGAAAAGGGCTTTGCCCCAGTTTACCAAAAAGGGCATTACCCCAGTTTACCAAAAAGGGCTTTGCCCCAGTTATTAAAAGAGGCTAGGCCTCCAGTTATATGATAAAGCAGCTATGCTGCCAGTGGAGAGTTTGATTGGGTGGGTTGAGTTATTCCCCATATGGAGAGCTTGGTTGGTACGGGTGGAGAGTAGTGGATGGTGGGTTGAATAGTCTCCCCAAATGGGCTTGCATACATTCATTGGTATTTCATGTGATATTGAAATGGGCCTATGGGCCATACCATTTACAGTAAAGGCTTCGGCCCAGTAATATGTTTTATAGAAAGGCTTCGGCCCAGTAACCGTTAAACGAAAGGTTTCGGCCCAGTATATGTCGAGACTGAATTAGGGCTTAGGCCCAGTATGCTGATATTAGTTTGGGCTCTGAAAGGGGCTTGTTGCATATTGAGTTTTCGTAAACTCACCCCCTTTATTAACCTTTCAGGTAATTTCCAGCCTTAAATGGATCGGAGCTGTAAGGGGTTCGGAGGAAGCCACACACACTGTTTATGTTACAGTTTTAATTATTACTTTTAAATGTTTTATGTGGGTTGTAGTAAAGCCGTTGTAATTTTCTGGATTTCAAATTTGGAATTTTATTTATTGTTCTTATAATTGCTAGTATTAAAACATGGTTTTCCAAAGCAACTACTATTGTTCAAAACATCACGTATCCGCAGTTGTTTTTAAATTAAGCTTCCGCTACTGCCAAGATTTTTACAAAGTTGTTAAGAATGTTATTCAGCTAAGGTTTTCTAACAAGGTTTAAAAAAGGTTTTTAGTAGAAACATGGTTTTCGAAAAATACTTCAATGTGACACGCCAGATTCGAGCCAAACTTCCAGGCCGGGTTTGGGGTGTTACCTTTAGTGGTATCAGAGCCAGGTTACAACAACTCGGATGTGGATTGGGTTTTCAAAGGTTGAATTTCAGAAAATTATTTTCAACCACGTGGTCTGTTTGAAGTATTTCTCTTAAAAAGTGTGGCACACCAAGTCTCTAGCGCCGAATCCGTAAGTCTTCTGAATACTTTTGTTGTTTAGAAATTGAAATGCTGTGGATTCCTTAGATATTGGTCTGAATTTAAATTTGGTATTTATTTTATGTGGATGTGATGTTTGGATATAGAAATTGTATATATGTGTGATAAATATGTGTCTGCTTGGTGAATAAGTGTTGTATGTATGAGATGTTTCAAGTTCTAGTTGAAGTGTGATAGTGATAGTAGGATCGAGTCTTGTTGATAGCGTAGTGGGGTAGATGCTACACGACTACCTGATAGATGGAAATTTAGGGACGAAATTTCTTTAAGGAGGTAGAGTTGTAACACCCTGAATTTGGGCCTAGAAGTTTGGGCCTTGAGCATGGGAGCAGTTGAAGGCAGCTTATAATATTTTGTTGTGCTTGTAAATTTCGTTAATGAAGGCTTGTTTTAGTGGTTAAGCGTGCTGAAAAGTGTTGAAGAAGTCCTGGGTTCAAACCTGGACTTTAACAAAAATTTTAGTTTAAGGTGAATCAAACCTTGGATGTAGTAGGTAGGCCTCTAGTGGCAAAGAAGCGCCACATAAGAGGCAAGAAGGTGGCGTCAGAGAGTTGGTAAGGAGGTCCAGGGTTTGAAACTCATGGCAAGCAAAGAGCATTTATTTTGCTAACAAGGGGCGGTAAGAGTTGGTGTTGAATTTAAACTCTGATGATGGAGGGATCCCACATCGGGAAACTAACATAAGAGTGGATGCGAAGCTGGCTTTAAATAGAGAGAACCATAAGGAGAGTAAAGGTACCTTTCTTGACTGATCCCTTTCGCTTTATGGCGTGCTCGTTTGGGTTGGGCATCGGCTAAGAGTGCTCAGAGCGCGGATTAACTTCAGTCTCCTATCAGGTGTGTATTTCTCACTACTCTAGCTGAGGATGGCTACTTGGTCGCGATGGTAGAAAGGGCCATGTGGGCCCAATAGGCCTCACGGGCCCAATTGGATAAGTTGTTTGATTGTGTAGTAAATATTGGACTAGGCTAGGTGAATCTCATATCTGTGGCTAGATTTGGGCTAAAAGGGCCACATGAGCGTGTGGGCCTATTTGGGCCGAGAAGGGCTTTAGGCCCATTCGTATTGTTATCCCTGTTTAGAATACTTTAGTTTACAAAATTACTGAAATGCCCTTATAGGATAGAATTACTAAAATGCCCCTATAGGATAGAATTACCAAAATACCCTTGGTTTACTAAATTACCAAAATACCCCTAGAGGCTAAAATTACCGAAATACCCTTGTAAGGTAGAATTACCGAAATACCCTTGTAGGGTAGAATTATCGAAATACCCTTGTAGGGTAGAATTACTGAAATACCCCTGTAGGGTAGAATTACCGAGATACCCTTGTGGGGTAAAATTACCATTTTGCCCCTAGGGTGTTAAATGACTATTTTGCCCTTGTGGGCAAGTGATTGCTTGGACTGTGTGGTTGACAGATTTGATTGTGAATATATATTGGTGATATGAATGACTTGACTGTGATTATTTGATTCAAATATGGGCATGACATTCTGCATACATGACATGTTGCATGGGTGGGGTTTTATATAAATGGAAGAAGTGCGAAAAGGGCTTTGCCCCAGTTTACCAAAAAGGGCTTTGCCCCAGTTATTAAAAGAGGCTAGGCCTCTAGTTATATGATAAAGCGGCTATGCTGCCAGTGGAGAGTTTGGTTGGGTGGGTTGAGTTATTCCCCACATGCAGAGCTTGGTTGGTACAGGTGGAGAGTAGCTGATGGTGGGTTGAGTAGTCTCCCAAAATGGGCTTGCATACATTCATTGGTATTTCATGTGATATTGAAATGGGCCTATGGGCCATACCGTTTACAGTAAAGGCTTCGGCCTAGTGATATGATTTATGGAAAGGCTTCGGCCCAGTAACTGTTAAACGAAAAGCTTCGGCCCTGTATATGTCAAGACTGAATTAGGGCTTAGGCCTAGTATGCTGATATTAGTTTGGGCTCTGAAAAGGGCTTGTTGCACATCGAAGCCAGTAAACTCACCCGTTTATTAACCTTCGGTAATTTTCAGCCTTAAACGGATCGGAGTCATGAGGGCTCGGAGGAAGCCACACACACTATTTATGTTACAGTTTTGATTATTACTTTTAAATGTTTTATGTGGGTTGTAGTAAAGCCGTTGTAATTTTCTGGCTTTCAAATTTGGAATTTTATTTATTGTTCTTATAATTGCTAGTATTAAAACATGGTTTTCCAAAACAACTACTATTGTTCAAAACATCACGTATCAGCAATTGTTTTTAAATTAAGCTTCCGCAACTGCCAAGATTTTTACAAAGTTGTTAAGAATGTTATTCAGCTGAGGTATTCCAAGAAGGTTTAAAAAGGGTTTTTAGTAGAAACATGGTTTTCGAAAAACACTTCAATGTGACACACCAGATTCGAGCCAAACTTCCAGGCCGAGTTTGGGGTGTTACAACTTATAACAAAGCACAAGAGTTGCATACGCATGGTCAATGACTAACTCAAGATTTAGGTATACCATACCAAAAACATCATAAGTGAATTAATTCACAAAAGGATTCAGAATTAATTCATCTTGGGTCCAGTCCAATGTATCATTCTACCAATGAATACATTTATGTCTCTTCTCGTGGAGTCAACTACTTTGATAGACAAGACTAGCCATCTCCCCAATTGGAATTGTAGATGACATAATAATCCTTATCGGTATTTGAATCAAATGCTCACTTTTATTCTTTTACGGGATTACGGACTCATTTAGATTATCTACTAAAGTACGTTGTCTTTCTCATAATGTAAACGTTCTTTACAATACTACTTATCTTCAGTTTGAACTTTAGACAATCAATGAGCTAATATTTGCTTATCTCAATTTCACTATGCATGCAGAATATAAAAGACATAAATACAGAAAACATAATAGTGAAATGTGAAATTAACTTTATTTATTTATTCAGCGTTCAAATAAATAGAAAATAGTTTCATGTTTACTACATCATAGGCACAATCCCAACAATCTCCCACTTTCCCCAGTGAAGTAAATGTGTCATGTTTCACATTATCACATCCTCCACATGTTTGTTAAAACTTCTAGTTACAAGAGTATTAGTAAACAGATCCACAAGGTTACTTTCAAAAGCTATTTTCATCACATATACAATTCGTTCGGCTACTGTCTCTTGTATCAAGTAATACTTCTAATCAATGTGTTTCGTCCTGTTGTAACTTCTCATTTCCTTAGTATTTGCAATTGCAACACTATTATCATAATACAATGTTATAGTTTTTTCCATATCAGGAATAACTTCAAGTTTGATTGAGAACTTTTGAAGCCATATTGCTTCTTGTAATGCCTCAGAAGCAACCACATACTCAGCCTCCATAGTAGAGTCAGTAATGCAAGTTTGTTCGCCATACTATGGCTACACGACCTAAAACGAATATATCTCTCGAAGTCGATTTCCTTGAATCTTTACAGGTTTGGAAGTCTGAATCTTTATCCAGCAGGAGTAAGGTCTTCCCCATATTAGATAAGCATATAATCCCTGGTTCTTTCAATATACCTTAATATATGCTTTACAGCTTGCCAATGCCTGAGACCTAAATTCGACTGATATCAACTAACCATTCCTACTACAAAACATATATCTAGACATGTGCAAAGTATCGTATACATAAGGCTTCCAACTATTGAAGCATATGAAACCTTACTCATATGCTCTCTTTCTTACGTTGTCTTAGGACGGTCATCTAAAGAAAGATGAAAACCTAACATAGCCGGCTGAACATCTGGCTTTACATCGATCATTGCAAAATGTTCTAGTACCTTATCGATGTATAAAGCTTGAGATAGAGCTATCATTTTATTCTTTCGATCCTTAAGAATTCAAATTCCAAGAATATAACTAGCTTTACCCAAGTCTTTTATGCTAAACCATTGAGCCAACCATAGTTTAACCGATGACAATTCTCCTACATCATTTCTGTAACACCCCAAAACCTGGTCTAGAATTTTAAACTGAATCTCAAAGGTTACATTGATCATCGAAATGATTGTAGGTAAAATTTGAGTTTAACCAGCTAGATAACATACGATATTTAAGTTATGTAAAAACTCCCAGTTATAGAATCCTGATATTACAAAAAAATTTCGTACCACAGTATTCTAAATAGTACTCATAATTCAAAACTGTTTATTTATAAACTTAGAATTTATGAAAATACTTTTATAGAAACTTGAAGCACCTGAAAAAGGGAACCTAAGGGGATGTGAGCAACACGAGCTTAATGTGAGTTCAAAATGTAACAAAAGACAGAGTTACAAAATAGAATTCTAAGTAACAGTTGAATAGCGGAAACTAAATCAAGGGCAACATTTCAAAACAACTACTTAACTATCCCAGAACTCAATCGGTATACAAGACAACCCATTTTAGCATCTAGTTAAAAGGCACGATGTATTACAAAGTAATCATTCATTACACACAGGTACAAAACACATTGAGCACACAACCTTTACGCAATTAATCATGCAATCATATGGACAAATCAAATGTGATATTTATGCACAAACAGGAAAGCAATCCCACCCATCTAGCCAAACACCTTTCAGTCCCCCATTCACACCACGAATGAGCTATAAGAAGCTCAACCAACCATGCATACCACATAAGACCTCGAAAGGCCTATCCAACCCTACACCCGTATGTGGAACTAAGCCACGCAAATAATAGTATGTAGCTGAGCTGCCAGAAGTATCGTACTGTGCGGTAAATCGCTATACAGACGTGTTGCAATTAAAACTACCAAATCAGATCAGGCTTCCTTCTCTTCATATCACAACCCAAACATTTATACAAATGCATGTATGAGAATGATCTTACAGAAATGATGAACACATCACAGACAATCAGATGGAATCAGAAACGCACATGCTCAATTGATAAGATACTAAATCAGTTATTGCATAGCATCCATTAGCCCCCAACAAATCGATCAATTTAAGCTATGATTACGAATTACACATAAATCTAGGTCGAAACAAAGTCCCGACCACCCTCACAAAGACCTAGCCAAAAGTTAGAACACACATAATCATAAGTGGATCAAAAACAGACACAATACAAAAATTGACAACATAAGGCCACACGGCCATGTGCCCCGGCCGTGTGGAAAATTCCCAAGCCGTGTGGGGGTCTACCCACCCATGTGAAGGCCACATACCTATGTGGAGGGGACACACACCTGTGTGAGCCGCCCGTATGAGTCGTCCGTGTAACTCTCTGTCCAAAAATGCTAAAAATTAATAACAGAGGAGAAACCGTTGTTTTAGAGATCTCACACACCCGTGTGGAACGCATGTCCTTGTGGCCAGGCCGTGTGGCACCAAAATTCCCCTAAAAACCCTAATTCCCAATTTCACAAAGCCGTGTGAGCCGCCCATGTGGGGCACACGCCCGTATGGCTACCCTTACGGTCACGAAACCACACCGAATCAGGCTGTAAAACGTGCATTTGATGTCAAAACGATCCCCAACCCTCAATAACACCAAAAACACTTAGAATTTCAAGAAATTCCACCACAATCAACACTTCGATTGGTCAATTTCAAAAACACACAAAATATGTCAAATTTCAATAATGAAAGGAAATTTTTTGAACCCACACCTGAATTTGCGATTCCAAACACCAAAGAAAATTAGAACGCCTCCCCAACACAATTTTGAAATTTCAATTGCACAAAAAAAACCAATATCATCACTATACCAATCTAACACGAATGAATAACCTCAAATTGCTCTACCAAAAGCCAAGAATACCACTTACTTCTGCTTGAAACCTTGAACTACCTAAAAACCATCAATGAAAATTAAATAGGAGAACTTAGTGGTAGAGAAATGTATAATTTTTAAATCCCAAAGCAAAATAAAAAGAAGATAAGAAAAATAAAATCTGACAAGAGAGAGTAGGGAGGGAAACAAAAGAATGTGAAAATCACTTTGGGAAGTTTTATCCAAAAATATAATTAAAATAGGTACTTTGGACTTTAAACAAGCGAAATTAAAATTATTTTCCCAAACCACACATATGACGGCTCGAACTCAAAACTCAGAGTACACTAACGCACAACAAACCACCAGACCAGCAGGCCAATTATGTTACCTAAGCGCGTAAATAAACACAATAGCACAACCTATTCACTAAACCTAACCCCAAAGCTCAAAACTTCTAACGCCAAAATTCAGGGTGTTATAGGTTCTAATAAGTAGAATATCATCAACATATAAATGGCTCTTAGCAGTTTGCAAACTTTCTGCTCCTTTCCTTTGACAATATAGGCAATGGGTTGAGCCATATAAATGGTCTCGTCAAGATAGCCATTTAAGAATGTTGTCTTGGCATCCATTTGTTAGATCCCGTAATCAAGGGAAGTGGCAATAGATAAGAGTATGCGGATAGACTTGAGCATGGCTATCGGAGAAAAGGTCTCATTGTAATCGATGCTTTCTTTCTGTGTTTAGCCTTTCCCTAAAAGAAAAGTTCTGTGTGTAACACATCCCAAGAAATAAGTCAGATATACATAAATAAACAGATACGTTTCTAAATACAGATTCAAATATATTCTCATATCTATATTCAAATGTATTTTCTTAATTAGATACAGAGGCATATTCAGATTCAGATATAAATGCAGGCACAAATCCTACCCCCATCTGCTACATACCAACTCCATCCAAAAAATAAAACCAATTAGGTGTACAAGAGTCCATCCATCCAAACACACTAGGTCGTGATGGTATGCCACTCATAAAGGTGCAGCTGAGTTGCTAGACAGAAATTGCAATTTAACTACCAAAATTGTAGTAATACTGCCATAATACATTTCCTCCATCACATATAAAACCCATCCCGACGCACATGCATAAATAAACTAACACATATATCCTATCAACAGATGTTATGCGTGCTTATCATACGTCATTATGCTTTTGGAATTATCAGAACACAGAATGTACATGTAGTTTTCACATACCTTATTTATATCATAGACAGACAAAATATCAAGGAATGTCACATTTGAAATCTTATTTAAGCTAAAAGAACCCCACAGGAGGACTAATTACAAATTCTAAGTCAAACGGGCCTAAATTTTTAGAAAATAGGCCCACCACGGCCGTGTGACCCATACGGTCTACCACATGACCTGCCACACGGCTGTTTGACACTGATAAAATACTTCCACACGGTCGTTTGACACTGATAAAATACTTTCATATTTACGTTGTTCACTTTTCAGGTTCTTCATTACACACCTGGGTATTTTCCTATGCAAACACAACAACAAGATTTCCAGTATCTAAATCAACACATTACACATGTTAGCTCACAAAAATCAATCCTCGAATCCCCAATTTAGTTCCAAACGCTTACAACCTTAAAACAATAAAAATTCAACCCCTCACAAGGCACACATTATTTACCCTCAACGAAACAGCCACAAACACACTTTATTCGCTAGAGAAACGTGGAATTTCACACCTTCCTCCCTTAATAGAAATCATAACCATCAATCAACTAAACCATATCACTCTCAAACATAAACTGAGTATTAAGAAAACTAAAACTCTTACAACATATAGTAACAATACTTACACCAAATATACTTACGTTCAACTCTAACGACACCACGAAATACTCGTAGTAATTATGGGAAAAATTACAACAAGATGGTAAAGCAACTGAAAACTAAAAAGAAAGAATAACAAGAAATAAAAAGAGAAGAAGAGAAGTGGAAAAACCGTGAAAAAAAAAGTGAAAGTGGAAAAGTGGACTTCATAATAACAAGGAGATTTTTGGGGAATTTCGTTTACAAAATTATTATTTTAGGGAAAAATAAATCTGATAGGATTCTATCTTAACCAACTACCTAACCACTTATCAACCTATCAGAATTCTAACACATGGGCAACACATTTAGCAAAAATAATGTCATTTTTCTCATGTAGGGATTCGAACATAAGACCAAAGGGTAAACTGAAACCTTACTACTGAACTAGTAGACTCATTTTGTCATTAGTTACAGAAAAATAATATATAAGCTATAAGTTCAAAGATAGAGGTTGGAAGAACATTAACAAAAACTCAAAGAAAAAGATTCGAACCCAAAATCTCATACACACAAGCATAACACCTATCCACTAAATTAGATTAATTCACTTGACAAAATTTTCTAACCCAAATTCTTCTAACCCAATTTTTAGGATGTGACAGCTCTCCCCTCCTTAAAAGAATTTTGTCCCCGAAATTTCCGCTGTAACACCATTCACTTAGCCATACAATCTGAAATTTTCTCATTCATACTGATCACTACGATATTGTTGTACAAGTCTGATTTCAATGCAAATCCAAACAATATACAATTTTTCTAACGAACTTCCTATTCAATATCTCAGATCGTCTTTAGAAAATTTTTACAGAAATATCACTAACTGTTCCTCTATCCCAAAGTCTCAGAAAATTTAATGACAAAAGCACTTGAGTATAACCAAATGCAAGGTACAATTGCCATAGATCGCAAATATACCAATATTGTTGCTAGATGTGTCTTGATCCTCTCAACACGTAGTAGCACAAACCAGTCTCTGATTCCCTCTCTGAGCCAAAGCTTGCATCCAACTAAGAGAATGTCGTGAACAATTCCAAACACAATGCTCTGGCTCATTTCATAGGTTGCAGATTCAAATTCACAGGACCAGAACTCCTCTTATTTCGTACCTTATCCCTTTCCTTTTCGTCACTCTTTACGAGATTTAATCTTTTCTGCTAACTTAGTCTTATTCGACCGAAGGCGCTCAGTCACAGACCCTCAACTCACAGATATTGATTGAGCCCTATCAATCCTTTTGTAAATTTCTTGGCAACTATTGGGACACAACATCTTCCCCAATTTACTAATTACTGCCCTAACAAACGAGCGTCTCCACATTCTTGCTAATTTCTAGATTCGGCATACTACCCCAAGAATAGGGCTCGACATAAGTCATTTGAAAACATCCATCATGTTCTTATGCATCATGACCATAAATGCCACATAAACTCATTTTACTTATCATCAATTCAGAAGTCTAAAGTTTAGCTTAAGTTATTAAAAATCCTAAGTTTAATGTTTAACAGAAGTGCTTAGTTATCTTAAAGCAGATAATGTTTTATTCAATAATCTCTAAAGTTCATTAGTCTAACTAAAGTAGCTAAATCATAAATATATAGAGTATAAGTAATTTAATTGGATCAGCATCGGAGACTCGAATTTACATTTTCAGATTTTTAGTAAATTTTTGTGCAAATTCACCCACATCAGATTTTCACAAAAATTTTCACAAAAATCAGAAATCTCAAAACACATTACGCATAAACTATAGCCTAATTTTTCAACCTGGATTTGATACCATTAAATGTAACACCCCAAACCCGGCCTACAAATTGTGACTAGATTTGAGAAATTACATTATCTTATTTAAAAAACTTTGATTTAATCAAACTTAGAGTGCGTTTCAAAAGTATAAAATTTGGCAAAACTCTCACAAATGTTTAGAAAAACTAAAGTCTAGAAACACTTATTTCAAACCCAGAATTTAAATTCTAAATCGTGTATTTGAGAGTATTAATTTTGGCAAATTATTTCTAGCTTTAATGCGGACATGCATTAAAAGTTATCTATTTACTTACAAAAAAATAAGAGTTTACTTATAAAAATAGCGGATACTTTTAGAAATTTCACTCTAACTTTAGTAATCACGTGATTTGAAAATATTAATTTTTGGCAAAACTCTTACATTGTTATTTAGAACAACCCATGCACAGAACTTAACCAGTTTACAGAAAAGCATTTAGTTTTATACTTAATTTTTTAGTGGATATTTTTAGAGTTTTTTTAAGTTTTGAAAACTGAATTCCAATTTGTCAATTTCGTATGATTTTGCAGTTTTACGTTTAAAAACACCTAAAAACCAACGAACAGATCAAAAAGCCAAAAATAAAACCAAATGCGAAAACTTAGCCTAAAAATCAAAAGTCCATAATTCTTAATTAAAATAATTCGAACCATCTTATTTGGAAAACCAATCAAGCTACTGCACGCCTTCCAATCCTAAACTTGCTGGTTACTTGAGAGGATAACAAACAAAGAGTTAGTTTTACAAGCTCAGTGTGTAACACATCCCGAGAAACAAATCAGATATACATAAATAAACAGAAATGTTTCTAGATAGAGATTCAAACATATTCTCATATACAAATTCAGATGTATTTTCATAATCAGAAACAGATGCGTACTCAGTTTAGATATAAATGTAGACACAGATCCTACCCTTATCCGCTACACACCAACTCCGTCCAACAAATCACACCAATTAGGAGTACAAGATTCCATCTATCCAATCACATCGGGCCGTAGTGCTATGCCATTCATAAAGGTGCAGCTGAGCTGGCAAACAGAAATTGCGGTTTAACCACCAAAATTGCAGTAATACTGCCAAAATACACTTCCTCCATCACATATAAAACCCATCCCGATGCACATGCATAGATAAACTAACACATATATCCCATAAACAAGTGTCATGAATGCTTATCATACGTAATCATGCTTCTGGAATTATTAAAACACAAAACGTACATGTAGTTTTCACATATATTATCTATATCACACACAAACACATATTAACAGATGTAACATTTCAAGTCTTATTTAAGCCAAACGGGCCCCACAAGAGGTCAAATTATAAATTCTAAGTCAAACGATCCTAGGTGAAAATTTTTAGAAAATGGGATTACACGACTGTGTGACCCATACGGTCTGCCACACAACCTGACACACAGTCGTGTGATGTTAATATAATGTTTTTTAGCTTTACGTCGTTCACTATTTTTTAGGTTTTTCGTTATACACTTGGGTATTTTTCTATGCAAAAGCAACAACGAAATTTCCAGTACATAAATCAACAAATTACACATGTTAGCCAACGGAAAATACCAATCCCTGAATCCTTAATTCATTTCCAAACACTAACAAACAACCTTAAAACCATAAAAAATCAACTCCTCACAAGGCACACATCAATTACCCTTAACAAAACAGTCACCACACGCACTTAATTCGCTGGAAAATACCAAATGGCACACGTTCCTCTCCTAACAAAAATCATAACCATCAACCAACAAAATTCGTATCACTCTTAAAAGTAAACTGAGTATTAAGAAAACTAAAACTCTTACCACAAATAATAACAATACTTACACCAAATACACTTACATTTAACTTTAACGACACCACAAAATGCTTGTACTAGTGATGGGATGAATTACAACAAGATTGTAAATCAACTGAAAACTAACAAAAAGAATAGGAAAAACATAGGAGAAGAAGAGAAGTGAAAAAAATGTGAAAATAATAAAAGGGAAAGTGGAAAAGTGAAAGCCATAATAACAAGGAGATTTTTGGGGAATTTTGTTTACAAAATTATTATTTTAAGGAAAAAATAAATCTGATAGGATTCTATCTCAACCAACTACCTAACCATTAATCAGCCTATCAAAATTCAAATTTGGCTCAAACACTACCACATGGGTGACACACGGAGAATTTAGCAAAAATAATGTCATTTTTCTCATGTAGAGATTCAAACATAAGACCAAAGGGTAAGTTAAAACATTACTAATGAACCAACAGACGCATTCTATCATCAGTTATGCGAAAATAATATATAAGTTATAAGTTCAAAGATAAAGGTTGGGAAAAAATTAACAAAAACTCAAGGGGAAAGATTCGAACCCAGAACCTTACACACACAAGCACAACACATATCCATTTAACCAGATTAATTCACTTGACAAAATTTTCACAATCATAACTAAAAATTAGGACGTAACCACTTTTGGTTTCACTAACCTAATTTCTTTTAACCCGATTTTTGGGATGTGACAATATACTTCTAATGTCAAATCAGGATCAATTAGGATAAAAGTAGAATATTACGCTGAAATTTTTGGTGTCAAGGCAGTAACTATGAATAGTCATTAACTCCTCGAAAAGGTAGAAGAATGGGACCAATTATGGTCGTACAATGCATTATAGGTGTATGATCATTACACTTCAGCTCCCTTTTTGGTTTCATTTATCTTATAAGTGTCATTCCTAAAGGTATTTGTATCCAACAACCGTTCATCTTCTCTTAAATGGTTGTTAGGATTACTAATAGAAAAAGACTCAAATGGAATATACTCGAAACTCCCTATCTCTAAAAGTATTGTGGTGCTCATTTGGTACCCTCAAAGGTATAAGATGAGGAAAACCAAACACCTTAAAGGGCATATTCACCCTTTGCAACACAATTTGCAAGAAAATTTTCATTTTTAACCTTCTTGCATTTCTAATGTAATACAACGACCATAACAAGATGAAAGACTATAAATGTAGAAAATAAAGTATACATTGACATGAAGCATTTTCCTTTAGCGATGCACCTGGTTGTATTAAATCCCTCTAGGAACCACGCCACTGGTCCAACTAAGATAGTGTTCCCTGGCCTTCCTCATAGAAATAATCTCACTAAAAAAAAAGCTTCTTTGGAAGAACCCCGTAGTATTTTTTTTTCTCCTCACCAATAAAAACAATGTATTCATTTGAATCCATAAAACTAGGGCTCTACTCAAGATTAAAACTCAGCCAGTTTCTCCTTTCCTCTTAATAATTGTAAACTCTTCTTTATTCATATTAGAAGTTTTCTCTATCTCTTTAAAGATATTCTTCAAATAAGAAATGTAAAACCATACATCTTGGTTAAGCTTAAAGATAAAAAAAATATTGGTAAACACATTGATAGTATGATTGATCCCCTTTTCTTGAAAAAAGATAAAGAAAGAAACTAACAAAGCCCATACACTATGTAACACCCTAAAACCAACCTACTTCACTAAGTTCGAATCTTGGGTGTTACTACATAAAATAATTAATAGAATTATCAAAATAGTTTACATAAACTTCTTACTGAAAACATTTTTGTTATTATTTAATTGAAAGACTTAATATCTGAGAACAAATGAAAGTATTACAAAATAAATCATTACATCAAACTTGTTACAATGTATACAAAATAAAAGTTTGTATAGACAGACTCTTAGGGTGTAACCCTAACTATGCTACTGTAATAGCCCTAATTTGTCCCTAGTCGGGAAGTGGTTTCGAAACCACAAAATCGAGTTATAAAAATAATTAAATGTCATATTCTATGTTTTTTATGTGAGTAAATGCATGTGTAAAAGTTTCATGCTTTGATTTGGTCATTTGTATGTGAATTTATTTAATAGGACTTATGTGAGACACTTTTGAAATGTGATAGGCTAATTTTATAATGGTCTATTAATCCATGTATTGAAAAGAATGGTTTTGCATGTCAAACTAACCATTTTAGATAGTGGCCGGCCATGTTATTAGTTAACATATAATATATGAATTTTATATTAGCATTATTTTAATTAAATGGCTTTATATTATAGAATAATAAGAAATAAAAATGGGAAAAAGGGTGAAGAAAACAGGGTGTTCATCCTTCCTTCTTAGCCGATTTTAAAGAAGAAAAGGGGGCAAACCATTCGGTGATTTTAAGCCTTAAATAAGGTAAGTAATTCATGTTATCTCTTGGATTTTTAGCATATTTTAAGTTAGGTATTAAGTTCCTTACTTAGCCTATGACAAAATTTTTAGTTGTGTGGTGTTTTGAGCATTCAGCCATGGGAGAAATTGAAGTGAATGGATTGTTGTTCTTATGGTTTAATGGAATTTGAGCTAGTTAATACTTGATTGTTAGCATTTATATGTGAAAGGGATGAATTTGGACTTGTTGAGTTACATGAATAAACCTTTTGTTTTTTTTTTCTTAGTGTTAAATGAGAACAAATACCGTTGGGTGATTGTATGAAATAATTAGAGATTTTCATATCAAGAGGTTCGGCTTTGCAAATGAATTTAAGGGTATAAATCTTGAATAATGTTATGTATAGGTTTCGGCTTTGATAGTAATTATATAAGTATAATTAGTCATTTTGATAATATGGTATGAAGTGATAAGTAAAAATATAAGGGTAGCTTAAGTTAAATAACTTTCGGCTATGAATTTTCATGTTTAATATTTTTATGTTGATGTTCAAATTGAAAATGGATGTTAGTTGTGTTATAACACTTGCTTAATAATGAAAAGATCATGAGCTTAAGGCTTGAGTGGCATTCGGCTTTGGAGTAAAAAAAATTAAAAATTAATTAGGAAATGAATTCCAAGTTAGTGAATTATGTGTTAAGAGAGGGATTTAGGTATATATATATATGTGTGTGTGTGTGATTATATTGAATTTAAGAGGCTATGTTAGCTAATTGAAGATTTCGGCCCTAATATTATAGTGAATATTATTTTGAACAATGGTTTTAAATTATATAATAAAATTGGTGAGAATGTTTTGAGAGAGGTATATACAATTAAGTTGAGTTGAGAAATGATTTCTCAAATGTCTACATGTCTAGTCAATGGAGACTGTTTTTAAAATGGGGAAGGTTATAAGCCGAGTTTAATGTTAAAAGAAATATTTGAACCGATGCATATTGTCGAATGTATTCGATTGTGACTTACCAAGTATACAAATTTGGTAATGCTATAGTAGTAGACTTAATTGGACTTTAGGATTTTGAGTGATGCATTTGACTTGTGTGTCGACCTTGGATGATATGTATTATTATATGAAATTAAGTGATGTTTATGAAACTCGAAATTTCAAGGTGATTAGCTAGTAATATGTTCGGTTGTAATGAGTGGAGCATATGCATGATGTTAAAATAGTAGTTAATAAGGTCAATTGTACTTTAATTGTACAATATACATGCATTAAATTGAATTGCTCAATTGATAAATAATTAAATAAATTTATTTGTTTAAATTAAGCTCAAGAGCTAAGAGGATCGAAATCAGATAAGGGAAAGGAGAAAGCAATCGAGTAGCCTATCCGTAACTGTTCAAATATACTCGAGGTAAGTCTTTGAGTAATGAAACTTAGCTTATGATTTGATAAAATCATGGTATATAAGCATAATAAATAAATTGTGACCTATTGGTTCTACTTGAATTATATAGTGGGATAAATAATTTGTGTATATGACTTGTAGCCGAATGGTTATAGAAATCATGTTGGATAGCGAAACGAAATCGTGTTCTTTGTATGTGGCTATTGAGCCGAAAGTGGAATGGTTGATAAGCACGTTGTGCTTGTGTTCAAGTAATGCAAATAAAATGCTAATGTGTTATGATATATATATATATATATATATATGTGCATGATAATGGACAATTTTATCCGGGCTAAGTCCCAAAGGCATTCGTGCTGGTGTTATATCTGGGCTAAGTCCTGAAGGCATTCGTGCTGGTGTTATATCCAGGCTAAGTCCCGAAGGCATTCGTGCTGGTGTTATATCCGGGCTAAGCCCCGAAGGCATTCGTGCTGGTGTTATATCCGGGCTAAAGTCCCGTAGGCTTTGTGCTGGTATTATATTCGGGCTTAAAGTCCCGCATGCTTTGTGGTGGTGATTGGATTTGGGTTTTAAACCTAGCAGACTTCATGCCGATGATTGGAGTAAGATTATGATTTCGAATGTTCGTAGTAAACTACCATTGAATGTGTCAAATACATTAAGTTGATCAGGTATGTTAGATTGATCGAAATTGAATCATGATTGAGAAATAAGAAGTATATGTGAAAATCTCATATGTGTATGTGTGTATTCGGTTATGGTGAAAGGTTATATGAGATTGATTTGGTGATATACATGTTAAATAATATGAATGCAAGAATGGGTAATAAATCTGCCTGGGACAGCAGCAGTAATGTGATTTTGGAAAATCACCATAAATTGTGGGAGTTGAGTTAGAAGCTGAATAAATTATGTCATGAAATCTTAATGAGTCTAGTTTCTTATAAAAGAAACCGTGTGAGCAAAAGAGTTTCCAATAATGAGATATTTGAAGTGGCGTGGAATAGAGTCAAAATGACTTTGAGGTCCCCTATTCTATTTTCAGAAAATCATTATAAATGGTAAAAAAATGGTTATAAGATAAAATATATATCCTTAGACTCCTTAATGAGTCTAGTTTAAAATGAAATAAACGATAACATATTTCGAATTTTGTATAATGAGAAAATTGATTCGTAGTGAAGAGTATTCAGAATAGTCAAACAATGAAACAGGGGAAACTTCAATAAAAATCTGGTATTGATTGGTCAAACCAAAAATTCTGAAAATTTTATGGTTGGAAGATATATGAGTCTAATTTCAGGGAAAATTAATGGAATTTTATTTGGAGTTTCTTATATCCAGTTATAAATAATTTAGTGACTGTTGCTCAGGAAGACAGCTTGTAGTGAATTTGTGATTTTGTTGCAAACATGGTTAAAACTTGTTAATGAGATGCTTTTCGAGTTCTTATGATCTTATTTGTGATTTCAATATTTGGTTTTAATTGAGTTCAGATTCAAGTGAGGTGAATTTGCTAAATATGCATTATGTTCATGGATACTTGGCCAAAATGGCAATTATCTAGGAATGATTTCTTGAAAATTTGAAATAATCGATCTATAAGTAAATTAATTGTTTGCATTGCTTAAAACTTACTAAGCATTGAAGCTTACTCCGTGTTCTCTTTTCCATTTCTTATAGGTTTATACTTTAGCTCGAGTTGGAAGGGTCGGAGATATCATCACACTATCGAGTCATTATGTGAGTTGAGAAGATTGTATATCATCATGGTTTAAGGCATGTATAAGATAGACTATAGGTAGAATGATATTTCGACTTTGTATACATTATAGCCATGCGAAGATGGCTTGCTCATTTTTTTTAGAGAAGCCTTATAATTAAACTAATGTGGTGAAATGTTTTAGTTATAACTTGACAGTAGTTAATTTGTTATTAGATATTCGGTTATGTTTTGATAGTGAGTATCTTTGACCTTATAGAAGTTTTGTTCAGTCAAGTAATACCTCATAACCTTATTCCGACAACGGATACGGGTTAGGAGTGTTATATTTAGTGGTATCAGAGCTGTGGTTTAGTCAGTTCTCGGACTAACATAGCAAGTGTAAGAGTCTAACTATACATGCCGTAAGTAAAGTGTGATAGTGTGAGGTCTCCCGGCTCTTATAAATTGTTTTGCTCAGGTAATGATGTGTTCCAACCGAGTTATTATTAATTGATCTGAAATTGATATTGAACTGATTGTAATATATATGTGGTATGATGGAATTGAAAAGGTATGAAAAGAATTTTATGATATGTGTGCATCAGTGTAAAGATATGTATGAGATTGTATAAAGTAAATGGTAATGAAAGATCAAATTGGGTAGAACGTAGGGAATGAGTACGATCGTTCAATAATGAATTGACGGAAAGACCATGGTTGGACCATGGCAATACATGAGACAGATAAGCTAGTGTAAGACCTATCGGAAATACGCATCAACATGGGCAGAGCAAAGTTAGTATAAGACCATAGTTGGACTATGGCATCAAGTAAGCGACGTACTCAAAACCGTAAGACGTTTTTCAATGGAATAAATATTGACAAATGATCAAGACTAAATGTGGAAATTTGATAAGAAATTACTTAGTAATTTGAGTAATAGAAATGAAAGTTTGAATCGTGATAATTTCACTTATGTTTTGTTAATACTCACATGAAATAAAATTGCATGTGAAACTGAGATATGTGAAAATGTGTTTGTAACAAGATGAAAAAAAAATTGAAATGTTTGAATGAAGTGTTTGAATCAAAGTGTGTAATACTATGATGATGAGTGATGAATTTATCTGTGTATTCGAATATAAAACTCCCTTTCGAGGCTTAACGACCTCACCCCCTTACCAGTGATATGATTATAAGGTTTCAATGGAACGAAATAGAACGAGTTTGCAAAGAAAGATTAAAGAGTTAAATAGTGAGATAATGATTAAGTAAACAAAGTTCAGAATGATTTGGCAATGAATTAAGGCTGGAAAGACTTGTACAATGTCCCGAAGGTTCTTCAGATTGAATATTGTCATTAGTAAAAGAAAGTTGGTCTGGTAATTTAATTCAATCAGATATGATGTATAAGTATGTATCTGTTGGGAATCCTTCCTGAGTGGTTTTCATTAGTGAATGAAATAGAATGGAATTCGAAATGACGAATAAATAGTAAGAGTGTCTGAATTGGATAATTACAGTCAAGTGAATTTCGATGATTTCTTTTGAATATTCTGTATATTTCTTATTCTCAGGGACACATGTGTGATTGTTCCTTTTTCTGATGAAAATGCTATAAAGTGAGAATGTTATCTGACTCCAATGTTTAATAAAAGTATTGCTATTTTGATTGGTTTATAATCAGTATCATCGTATTCCTCTGTTTGAGAATTCATTGTAGTATGATCGGAACGAATTCAGGGATAAATTCATATGACGTTATTCTTCTGTTTCTATTGATTTGCATTCCATCTTATAAAAATGTTGAAGAATGTGTTATTTCTGTTATAGAGGAGATCTAATAGAATGTATATTTGAAGAGTTACGACATGCACAAAGAAAAGTGGTCTTGAAAAGTTATTATTTGTTAGACAAGACTGATTCAGTTGTGTGGTTTAACTCGGATTATATGTATGATTGAATTTGTTAAAGATTCAGAGACAAATGTTAAAGTTATTATAAAAAGAACTATTCGGCTGACGATTAGAGATGATTGTGGTTGTGTCAGTGTTGCATATTTGATGATTTGAGTATTCGAGGGAAAAATTTGAATGTTTCTTGAACCATGGAATAAAAGCAATAAGTGATGTTATAGAAGTGGTTATGAGACAGAATTGATATCCAAACCGAAAAAAAAATTTATTTGTCTCCTGAAAAAGAAATATCATTGGGTCATGATCGACCTTTTAACAAGGAAGAATCTGTGTCTTCAGTTTAGAATGTACAAAATTTCGATCGACAAAGTTGTTGAGATATTTATAATATAGTCTGCCAATGTGATCTGTCAGTGTGAATTAAAGTTTAGAGATTGTTGGTAAAAAGAGATACATGTGATGAATGGAAATTTGTGATTCCGAAATTTTTGAAAACGTTTTCAGAATGGAAACTATTTTTTTTGTTGATAAGATTTTCGGGGACGAAAATCCCTAAGGGGGGGGGGAGTTGTAATAGAACTAATTTGTCCCTAGTCGGGAAGTGGTTTCGGAACCACAAAATCGAGTTATAAAAATAATTAAATGTCATATTCTATGTTTTTTATGTGAGTAAATGCATGTGTAAAAGTTTCATGCTTTGATTTGGTCATTTGTATGTGAATTTATTTAATAGAACTTATGTGAGACACTTTTGAAATGTGATAGGCTAATTTTATAATGGTCTATTAATGCATGTATTGAAAGGAATGGTTTTGCATGTCAAATTAACCATTTTAGATAGTGGCCGCCATGTTATTAGTTAACATATAATATATGAATTTTATATTAGCATTATTTTAATTAAATGGCTTTATATTATAGAATAATAAGAAATAAAAAGGGAAAAGGGTGAAGAAAACAAGGTGTTCATCCTTGTTCCTTCTTAGCCGATTTTAAAGAAGAAAAGGGGCAAACCATTCGGTGATTTTAAGCCTTAAATAAGGTAAGTAATTCATGTTATCTCTTGGATTTTAGCATATTTTAAGTTAGGTATTAAGTTCCTTACTTAGCCCATGACAAAATTTTTAGTTGTGTGGTGTTTTGAGAATTCGCCATGGGAGAAATTGAAGTGAATGGATTGTTGTTCTTATGGTTTAATGGAATTTGAGCTAGTTAATACTTGATTGTTAGCATTTATATGTGAAAGGGATGAATTTGGACTTGTTGAGTTACATGAATAAACCTTTTGTTTTTTTTTCTTAGTGTTAAATGAGAACAAATACCGTTGGGTGATTGTATGAAATAATTAGAGATTTTCATATCAAGAGGTTCGGCTTTGCAAATGAATTTAAGGGTATAAATCTTGAATAATGTTATGTATAGGTTTTGGCTTTGATAGTAATTATATAAGTATAATTAGTCATTTTGATAATATGGTATGAAGTGATAAGTAAAAATATAAGGGTAGCTTAAGTTAAATAACTTTCGGCTATGAATTTTCATGTTTAATATTTTATGTTGATGTTCAAATTGAAAATGGATGTTAGTTGTGTTATAACACTTGCTTAATAATGAAAAGATCATGAGCTTAAGGCTTGAGTGGCATTCGCTTTGGAGTAAAAAAAATTTAAAATTAATTAGGAAATGAATTCCAAGTTAGTGAATTATGTGTTAAGAGAGGATTTAGGTATATATATAGGTGTGTGTGTGTGATTATATTGAATTTAAGAGGCTATGTTAGCTAATTGAAGATTTCGGCCCTAATATTATAGTGAATATTATTTTGAACAAAGGTTTTAAATTATATAATAAAGTTGGTGAGAATGTTTTGAGAGAGGTATATACAATTAAGTTGAGTTGAGAAATGATTTCTCAAATGTCTACATGTCTAGTCAATGAAGACTGTTTTTAAAATGGGGAAGGTTATAAGCCGAGTTTAATGTTAAAAGAAATATTTGAACTGATATATATTGCCGAATGTATTCGATTGTGACTTACCAAGTATATAAATTTGATAATGCTATAATAGTAGACTTAATTGGACTTTAGCATTTTGAGTGATGCATTTGACTTGTGTGTCGACCTTGGATGATATGTATTATTATATGAAATTAAGTGATGTTTATGAAACTCGAAATTTCAAGGTGATTAGCTAGTAATATGTTCGGTTGTAATGAGTGGAGCATATGCATGATGTTAAAATAGTAGTTAATAAGGTCAATTGTACTTTAATTGTATGATATACATGCATTAAATTGAATTGCTCAATTGATAAATAATTAAATAAATTTATTTGTTTAAATTAAGCTCAAGAGCTAAGAGGATCGAAATCAAATAAGGGAAAGGAGAAAGCAATCGAGTAGCCTATCCGTAACTGTTCAAATATACTCGAGGTAAGTCTTTGAGTAATGAAACTTAGCTTATGATTTGATAAAATCGTGGTATATAAGCATAATAAATAAATTGTGACCTATTGGTTCTACTTGAATTACGTAGTGGGATAAATAATTTGTGTATATGACTTGTAGCCGAATGGTTATAGAAATTATGTTGGATAGCGAAACGAAATCGTGTTCTTTGTATGTGGCTATTGAGCCGAAAGTGGAATGGTTGATAAGCACGTTGTGCTTGTGTTCAAGTAATGCAAATAAAATGCTAATGTGTTATGATATATATATATATATATATATATGTGCATGATAATGGAGAATTTTATCCGAGCTAAGTCCCGAAGGAATTTGTGCTGGTGTTATATCCGGGCTAAGTCCTGAAGGCATTCGTGCTGGTGTTATATCCGGGCTAAGCCCCTAAGGCATTTGTGCTGGTGTTATATCCGGGCTAAGCCCCGAAGGCATTCGTGCTGGTGTTATATTCGGGCTAAAGTCCCGTAGGCTTTGTGCTGGTATTATATTCGGGCTTAAAGTCCCGCATGCTTTGTGGTGGTGATTGGATTTGGGTTTTAAACCTAGCAGACTTCATGCCGATGATTGGAGTAAGATTATGATTTCGAATGTTCGTAGTACACTACCATTGAATATGTCAAATACATTAAGTTGATCAGGTATGTATTATATACTTTTATATGTTAGATTGATCGAAATTGAATCATGATTGAGAAATGAGAAGTATATGTGAAAATCTCATATGTGTATGTGTGTATTCGGTTATGGTGAAAGGTTATATGAGATTGATTTGGTGATATACATGTTAAATAATATGAATGCAAGAATGGGTAATAAATCTGCCTGGGACAGCAGCAGTAATGTGATTTCGGAAAATCACCATAAATTGTGGGAGTTGAGTTAGAAGCTGAATAAATTATGTCATGAAATCTTAATGAGTCTAGTTTCTTATAAAAGAGACTATGTGAGAAAAAGAATTGCCAATAATGAGATATTTGAAGTGGCGTGGAATAGAGTGAAAAGGACTTCGAGGTCCCCTGTTCTATTTTCATAAAATCATTATAAATGGTAAAAAAATGGTTATAAGATAAAATTTATATCCTTAGACTCCTTAATGAGTCTAGTTTTAAATGAAATAAACGATAACATATTTCGAATTCTGTATAATGAGAAAATTGATTCATAGTGAAGAGTGGTCAGAATAGTCAAACAGTGAAACAAGGGAAACTTCAATACAAATCTGGTATTGATTGGTCATACCAAAAATTCTGAAAATTTTATGGTTGGAAGATATATGAGTCTAATTTCAAAGAAAATTAACAGCACTTTATTTGGAGTTTCTTATATCCAGTTATAAATAATTTAGTGACTGTTGCTCAGGAAGACAGCTTGTAGTGAATTTGTGATTTTGTTGCAAACATGGTTAAAACTTGTTAATGAGATGCTTTTCGAGTTCTTATGATCTTATTTGTGATTTCAATATTTGGTTTTAATTGAGTTCAGATTCAAGTGAGGTGAATTTGCTAAATATGCATTATGTTCATGGATACTTGGCCAAAATGACAATTATCTAGGAATGATTTCTTGAAAATTTGAAATAATCGATCTATAAGTAAATTAATTGTTTGCATTGCTTAAAACTTACTAAGCATTGAAGCTTACTCCGTGTTCTCTTTTCCATTTCTTATAGGTTTATACTTTAGCTCGAGTTGGAAGGGCCGGAGATATCATCACACTATCGAGTCAATATGTGAGTTGAGAAGATTGTATATCATCATGGTTTAAGGCATGTATAGGATAGACTATAGGTAGAATGATATTTCGACTTTGTATACATTATAGCCATGCGAAGATGGCTTGCTCATTTTTTTTAGAGAAGCCTTATAATTGAACTAATGTGGTGAAATGTTTTAGTTATAACTTGACAGTAGTTAATTTGTTATTAGATATTCGGTTATGTTTTGATAGTAAGTATCTTTGACCTTATAGAAGTTTTGTTCAGTCAAGTAATTCCTCATAACCTTATTCCGGTAACGGATACGGGTTAGGAGTGTTACAACTACTTATTCACTGTATGCATAATAACCCACTTCACCTGTACATCAGTGTACTCCTGACATCATCCCCCATGGCGCATTTTCTTCCAATACACCTGAAAAAAAATAAGCATTATAAGTTCAAGAGAACTTAGTGAGCTTTGTCCCAAAAATACCTTGGTGGATACTTTATCTTGTTTGAAGAACATTTGTATGCCAACTACCCTTCTGAACCAATTACTTCCATTTCGGGCGAATACTATTCCTTTTTTGGCATACGCTTGCATGCCAACTTTCATATTCTTAATTTACCAACATATCAGTCAAAAGAATATATCTTCAGAGCCTCCTTTAGATAGACCAACTCTTCACACATACATTCATTCCAAAACAACTGTTCACAAATGCTTATTGTTGGCAAATAAATACACTTTTGGCGGATACTCATTCAGATTTGCATACCATCAAATTACCAATCAAATCATATTGCGATTTGGTATCATACATACTCACACTGATAATGTACTATACAAATCATTCAGATGAACTCCACATCACTTTATTTCAGAACCCTAAATACTATGAAATATGATGACTCAATTTCTATAAGATTCTAGAAGAAAACATGATACTATTCAAAAATGGTGTATACCAGACACTCAGATTTCAGCACTATAAAACACAAACGAATTCAAATAAATAATTTCTTATGTTTCTTAATTGTGAGTACGCCCATTTTCAACACTAACAGATTATCATGACAAATACCCTCCTTAGCATTCAAATACACACTTCTCTTTAAGAACTTCCTTAAAAACTTATCCAATTACTTTACAGGTCTAATTTCATCAAAATAACCTCGAACATATCATAACCTTATCTTAGCAATACTTATTACAAAGTAATCAAGATTTACCCAGACTTAACATAATAGCGGATAAGTACATTTTACCAGCCAGATTTATCAGTGTAAGTCGCAAGGGTCAAATAGAATATGCCACAAAGGCATCCTACAGAATCTTGTGTTTACTATCATGGCGAACTTTCATATGAAATGCCATGGGTTTCTTCCTTATGGAATTATACATAAGTTCATGTATCATAATCTGCCCATTCAATTTACATATCATCGAGGCTACACCATGAACATTCATACAGACATATCTTGCCATGGGTCTTAACCACATGATCTTATACACATTCAAGTATCGTGATCTACCAGTCCAGTCTTCATCTTACTAGAGGTTACACCATGAGTATTTCCAAATCCTATCAAAATGCCATGAGTCTCAACCTCATGGTCTTTCACTTGTTTTCATTTCGTGATCTATCAATCTAGTTAATAATATAATTGCCCTACCAAAGGCTTCACAAAGGGACATTTCTGATCATTTACTTATCAAGATTTATTTTCATTCCAGGCTGACTCATACTTTTCATATCTCAAACTTTACCTGCATACCTATCAATCAGCATTCCTCTCAACAGAACTTATTACATATCATCATAGCACTTATCTCATCTTTACTATACTCGTACACTTACCAATTATTATAGATATCATCATCTTCTATATTATTTTCTTCTACTAGAAAAGTTTACTTAAGAGAGAAAGGCAAGGTAAAGAGTCACCTGATACTCACCTACTGCAGTTCTAAGCTCCAATCTTAGATATACTTCTCGAACTAGCAGCAACAACTACTTACAGAACATATGAACAACATTAAAACTCATTTTTATACAATTTACTATCATCTCAAACTCTGACAACCCCTATGCAAAGCCTTTTACCTAAAACTTAATGTTTATATACCACATACAGACTCACTTTTACAAAAACATCTACCATACAAAGCTGTAATACTTACCCATAGATGGAATGATCATTGATTAAACCAAAAATCATTAACTTCCTGCTTAATGAGTAAAAGATACCATTGGATTTAAGAAAAAAGAATCAAAAGTACTCTCTAAGGAAGAAAAAGAACTTCCCTCAAAACCCTTCTTACCCATATAAATATGACCCATCCTAACTAATAGAACTTAACAAGTGTCACACATTTCAAAATTTTCCTTCTTAATGGTCTACAGTTTTTGTCTACAGTTTCTGAGAGAAATATAAATGATAATCTCGAATTATAAATATCAAACTAGTCTATCCAATTGGTTCCTAAACAGATTACTTTACAACCTAACTAGCATAGTACTTCAAACAAACAACACGTACTATACCTTTAGAGATAATTCATATCATACTTACCCATTTTTTGCTTAACACTATCTTTTCCTTTAATTAGTAGAATATCCTGAAATAAAATCTTCACTTACTTACACGAAAGTTACAATACGCTCACACCTATGCACCAAAAGAAACATATGGCAGATTACACTTCGCCAAATAGATTATTTTACCGGTATATGCCAAAATCTTAGGTCCACCAAGCTTGGAGTGTGACACACTAAGCAATAGATAGTTTGGATTCAACCTATTCAAAAAAATAAATGTAGTGGTAGATGAAAACCACAAGCAAACAAATGCATATAAAAGAAAAGTTTATTAATACCAACCACAATACCATGAGAAACTTATTTTTGTGCCCACCTAAACTTACTCCTATTTCGAATTATAAAGACCAACTTCCTTTTAACAAGAGACAACTTTCTCTTTTTGAAATTTTATTTGAGGGATTTCGTGAGCCATGATAGCAATAGCTTCATGGTTAGAAATTCTGAAACAAAACAACTACAAGTGATAATGGTGAAGGAAAGAAAGAAGATAAATTTTGAGAAAACCCTACATAGAGAAAATAGAAAGACTTAGAGTCTTTGGCACTATGCTTTATTTCTAGTATATATAGCAACATAGCTTTAGGGTTAGACACCCTAAAATTAAAAACAAAGTATACAAGAAACAATGGCTAAAAAAAGGGAAAAAATTTAAAAAAATAGAAAGACTTGAAATCTTTGGCATTATGTTTTCTTTCCAATATATATAGCAACGAAAGACATTCAAAACACAAGGACTAAAAGAGGCATTCCTAAATGACATGCCCTTAATGCCCTTAAGGCATTCCTAAATGACATTCAAAACACACGCCCGTGTGTCTACCCGTGTGGACCTTTTTGGAGGCTACAATCCAAGCCAATGGTCACCCTCAACATTCATACACATTTGTAAACTTCTATGGCATTTAACATGCCCTAAATATGCCCAGTGACTACCTTCAATGGTCTATTGCATGTTAACCTCATCTCATTGGCTTTATACATGCTAGATTTTCCTTTTTGTACTAAGGATTACCATATCATCAAACACATTTAGACTTGGCTCATTCTATAACTCATTGCCAATTATGACCTAGCCATCTCCAAATGATTTGGCCGCATTCCATATGTCCATTCATGATATACCACATTTAACCATCTCGTGAACATTTAAACACCAACATGAGTAACACTGACTTATTAACACGGCTAGGACACACACTCGTGCTGCCTGCCCGTGGACGACACTGTCATTTGAACACGCCCATGTGGCCTACCCGTGTACAACTTTAAGCTAAAATTTTAAGTACAAGGGACACACGACCATAGCACACACCCATGGGAGAGAACCGTGTGTCATACACGGCCTAGATACACGCTCGTGTGTCCAACCATATGGACTCTAATAGGCTATTTTCCAAGCCTTTAGTCACCCCTTTTCTATTACTTGGGCTTAGTGGTTACCAAGTTTGAGAGAAAACATGATTTTACCCTTGTAAATAATCTTAATAAAGCTAGTTGTATGGAAACCTCATATCATTGGCTTCTCACATGAAAGGTTATTTTCCATTTAGTGTTATGGGTTCCTACGTCACTTTAATTCATCCAAAATTGGCTCGTTCATGTGACTCATTGCCAATTGGTAACAACCCAACACTTGTAATTAAAACCATGCATAATTTTGTAGGTCATAGCCTACTTCAATTAAGCCAATTTTCATGGCCATATACAAAGAGATAAACACATTTTTACATGCCTTCATTTGAAAAATCAAATGACACATATAAAAAAATACTCAAAAATACAATACATGCCATTGAACAAAATAAACTAAGTCTTTATACCAAAGCTTGTCTAGTTGATAGTGTGTTGACTCTCCAATTGTCTTCCAGTCCTTATGAGTCATCAAGCTCTGCGAGATGGGGAAAAAGAGAGGGGTAAGCATTTTCATGCTTAGTAAGCTCGAATAACCGGAAAGTAACTTACCGAGTAATTAGCATACATCCATACTTAAATCATGAAATCATCAATTATGAAATGATTTCCTATCACATGCACTCAATCAATAAGCTAGTCACATAACAAAGCATCATGTAATTTATGTAGATGAGCTCATCATTCATCATCTTATTGACATACATCATATTAATCCCGTTAAGTTTCTAGGAAATCTTGATGGAATGCCCATTATCCATCAATTCTTATGAATGATCATTTCACATATATGCACTCCCGCGAACCTTACATCTTATGGCAAGATTACCAGCCCAGGCTAAATCCCCCATATCATAAACTCATAAGGTGATGTCAGGATTACCAGTCCAGGCTAAATCCCTTATAGCGACAAACACCCTTAATGATCTCGGATCTTAATTACCAGTCCAGGCTAAATTCAGACCCTAGTAGGATTACCTGTCCGGGCTAAATCCTCAATGCACATACATTCTTCGGGAGGCTCGATCATTCAAGGAACACCCGTCTGGGCTAGATCCTTTCCATACTTGAGATCACGGATTACCCGTCTGAGCTAAATCATTACTGCAACACATGCAGGATCTCTTTACACATATCAATGAGGGTTTATCCATCGAATTCCCTTTATTAACCTCATCCGAGATATTTTTCACATGTTACCATCAAATATGCATTTCTATGATATTTCATGCTAATAATAAATGCAATCATCATGCATTCATAAATCATTCAATTATGCATATTAGGGGTTTACTTTAAGTTATCCAAACTTACCTAGTATTCTTTTTGGAGTTGTGTTTCGGTTATTCTGAAACCTTGCGTTTACCTCGATCGACCTCCGAAATTTATTCCTCGAGGTTATTGAGTTTGGAAAGCTTGAAACCTTAGCTATGGAGAGCATGCAAATTTCGGCAGCTATGGAGAAGAAGATGAATGAATTTTGCTTCATTTTTCCCTTTTTATTTCATTTATTACCAAATGACCAAAATGCTCTTCCTTAATAACCTTTCAAAATTTTCAATGCATGCCCATTTTTGTCCAAAAACTTAGAATTTTGTAAAATTGCTCTCCAAGACCTACTAATTCATAATCTAAAGCAATTTCATACAAATTGCTTCTAGAATCCAAGTTTTGGAATTTATTCAATTTAGTCCCTAATTTCTAATTGGACATCTTATACTTAGAATTTCTTCATGGAACTTTAACACATGCATATATTCATATTCTAGACCTCATAATAATCATAAAATAAATATTTTGATGTCGGATTTATGGTCCCAAAACCACTATTTCGACTAGGCCCTATTTCCGGATGTTACAAAATGAATAGGTATATCATTCAAGCAATTACATTGGCTAACCAATGACACATATAGCAAAATAACTAAAAACCTATACATGCCACTGTACAAAGTGAAAGTATCTATATACCAAAACAAGATAAGCTGATAGTGTTGACAATACTCCAATTGTCTTCCAATTTTCACAAGTCCACGAGCTTTGTGAAACAAGGAAAGGAAAGGGAGTAAGCATTAACATGCTTAGTAAGTTCGGATAACATGAAGGTAAACTTACCGGTTATTTTGCATACAACCATAAAAGATATTCATGCCAAACATGCATAATATAAATTCCCTATCACATACACTCAATTATCAAGTTAGTTTCTTCTCAAGCAATATAGCATTAACCGTGGTGAGTTCATTAATTCAAACATTTCCATTCTTGTGTAGTATTACAGTCCCGTTGAATTTCTCAAAAATCTCTATGGGTATCCCATTTACCGTCAAGTCATGCTAGTGACCATTTTAAATATACACTCCCGTGAACCTCACTCTTACGGCGAGATTATCAATCCAGGTTAAATCTCTCATAACATAAATTCAAGGAGTATTATCGGGATTACCATTCCAGGCTAAATCTCTTACAACAACAATTACTCCAAAATATTCGGATCTGAAATGTTAGTCCAGGCTAATTTCAGTCCTTAATCGTATTACCCATCCGGGCTAAATCCACAATGCACATATATTCATCGGAAGGTTCAATCACTTAAGAAACACCCGTTCGGGCAAGATCGTTACTATACTGAGATCATCGGACTACCCGTCCAGGCTAAATCCGTTTCTGCAACACATGCAGGATCTCATGTCATGTAAACAAGATTTTACCCATCAAATCTCCCTTTTTCATTCAACCAGGACAATTGTCATCTTTTCATTTTTACACTACCACATTTCATGGATTGTCAAGCAATCAATATCTAAATTAACATACATTTAAGAATATGCATTTTCAAGTATATTTAAAGTCTACTTTGAGTTACACGGACTTACTTGGTGATTGCTTCGGTTTCGTATTTCGATTATTCTGAAACCTTTCGTTTTCCACAGTCGACCTCCGAAATTTATTCCTTGGGCTCTATATTAGTAAAAATGAATTATTAATACCTCATACTATTCATTTTGGATGCAAATTTTACCCCCGAGAAAAATGACCATTTTTCCCCCAATATTTTACAATTTTACAAATTAGTCCCAAGGCTCATATAATGGGATGCATAAAATTCCTTTGTTACCCATACCTAGCCGAATGTATCCTAAGCTCATAATAGTCCATATTTTCCTCTATTTCACATTTCTACCACATATTTTATACTTTTTACAAAATGGTCCTTTAGGCCATTTCCATTAAAACCTACCTAGTAAAAGTTGTTTACCATTCTTTGAACTCTCATATTCCTCCATAAATCATCAAAACACAAGCATCTCATACATGGGTAAATTTTCAAACATGAACCCTAGCTTGAGATATGGGTAGAAATGGATAGAGCAGGTTACGAGGATTTCAAAATTACAAATAAAACATTAAAAACGAAGATAGGGAGCACTTACTATTGAGCTTAAAATGTTGAAAACCCTAGCTTATAAAGCTCTAAGAATTTTGGCAACTATAGGGGAGAAGATGACTGATTTTTGGCTTTCTTTTTCCCTTTTTCTTAAGTTTATTACCAAATGACCAAAATGCTCCTCCTTACAAAACTTCCAAATTTTTCTATGCATGTCCATTTTTGTCCAAAAACTTAGAAATTGGGCAAATTTCTATTTAAAACCTTATAATTTATAATTCAAAGCAATTTCATTCAAAATACTTCTGGAACCCAAGTTTTTCAATTTATTCAATTTGGTCCCAAATTTCCAATTGGACACCTTACACTTACACGCTTTTTTTTCATATCCTAGAACTCATAATAATCATAAAACAAATATTTTAATGTCGAATTTGTGGTCTGAATCCATTATTCTAACTAGGCCCTATTTCAGGATGTTACATTTCTCCCCCCTTAGGGACTTTCGTCCTCAAAAGTCTTACCAGTAAACAAGTTTGGATATTGACTTCTCATGGTTTCTTTAGGTTCCCATGTGGCCTTTTCTACTCCGTGTCTATGCCATAAAACTTTCACCAAGGCTCTATTCTTGTTCCTCAACTGTTTGACTTCCCGAGTCAAAATCTTAATCGGTTCTTCACCATAAGTTATATCCGGTCTAATCTCAATTTTCGTCGGTGAAATCACATAAGAAGGTTCTGATCTATGTTTGCACAACATGGACACATGGAATACATCGTGAATCTTTTCCAATTCGGATGGCAACGCTAACTTATAGGCTAATGGTCCAACTCTTTCGGTAATCTCATATGGTCCAATAAATCGCGGGCTCAATTTCCCGTTCCGGTCGAATCTCAAAATTTTTTTTCATGGAGTCACTTTCAAGAACACTTTATCTCCAACTTGAAATTCGATATCTCCAACTTGAAATTCGATCTCCTTTCTTTTCAAAATAGCATTTGACTTCTGTCTATCCAACGCCGCTTTCAAACAGTTGCTTATCACTTTAACCCTTTTTTTAGTTTCCCTCACTAAATCAACTCCGTGAATCTGACTTTCTTTAAGCTTTGTCCAAGACAGTGGAGTCCGACACTTCTGGCCATACAATGCCTCGTAAGGTGCCATCTTTAAACTCGTCTGAAAACTGTTGTTGTAGGCGAATTCCACCAATGGTAAATATTTTTCCCAGCTGCCTTGAAATTCAAGGACACAACACCTTAACATGTCTTCGAGAGTCTGAATCATTCGTTCAGACTAACCATCAGTCTGTGGGTGGAATGCCGTACTAAAACTCAACTTTGTACCCAAGGCTCCCTGCAACTTCTTCCAAAATCTCAAAATGAATCTTGGATCCCTATCTAAAATGATCGACAACAATAACCCATGTAGTCTCACAATCTTGGATATGTACAAGTCGGCTAATCTGTCAAGAGAGAAATCTATCTGCACAGGAATAAAATGAGTCGAATCTGTTAGTCTATCAACTATAACCCAAATGGCATCTTTCTTTTTCGGTGTTAACGGCAATCCTGTCACAAAATCTATAGTAATCCTGTCCCATTTCCATTCGAGAACCATCACGGGCTGTAATAAACCTGAAGGTATTTGATGTTCAACCTTGACTTGCTGACATATCAAGCATTTCGATACAAATTCGGAGATGTCTCTTTTCATGCCATTCCACCAGTACATTTTCTTCAAATCATTATACATCTTGGTACCTCCCGGATGAATAGAAAAACGGCTATCATGAGCCTCTTGCAAAATTTTTCGAATAATCTTGTCGTCTCTCGGTACACAGATCCTATCTCTAAACATCAAGCAACCGTCGGGACCAATCTGAAAATCTTATTCAATATCTGACTCATATTGAGTTCTCTTGGGTTGTGAATCACTATCATCGATCTAAGCTGCACATATTTCTTATAGAAATGTTGGTTTGGCTCTTACCTTTGCCAAAACCGAACCATCATCTAACAAGGCCAACTGCGTGTTCAAGGCTCTCAAAGCAAACAAGGATTTTCTACTTAGTGCATCTGCGACCACATTCACCTTTCCCGGGTGATAACAATTACCAGCTCATAATCTTTAATCAATTCTAACCATCTTCGTTGTCTCAAATTTAATTCCTTTTAAGTTAGCAAATACTTCAAACTCTTGTCATCTGTGAATACACGGCATGTCTCACCATACAAATGGTGTCTCCAAATCTTCAGGGCAAAAACGATGGCTGCTAGCTCCAAGTCGTGTGTTAGATAATTTTTCTCGTGCAGCTTTAGTTGCCTCGAAGCATATGCTATTACTTTGCCGTCTTTCACAAGCATGCAACCCATTCCATTTAAGGATGCATCACTATAGACCACGAATTCTTTTCCCAGTTCGGGTTGCACTAAAATTGGAGCTTCGGTCAGTAATGTCTTCAAATTCTTAAAACTCTGTTGACACTTCTCTGACCACTCAAACTTAACATCTTTTTGTAGCAATCTCATCAAAGGATTCATAATCATTGAAAACCCTTTTACGAAGCATCGATAGTAACCGACTAACCCCAAAATGCTTCTAACCTCGGTTATGTTCTTCGGCGGCTTCCACTCAACAATAGCAGATATCTTTTTTGGATAAACTCAGATGCCATCACCTGACACAATGTGACCGAGGAATCCAACCTCTCAGAGCCAAAACTCACTTTTGCTAAATTTAGCATACAACTATTTGTCCCGTAAGATCTGTAAAATCGTTCTCAGATGTCTCGCGTGCTCAGTCTCATCCTTGGAATAAATCAGGATGTCATCAATAAACACAACAACAAACTCGTCTAAGTATGGCCAGAATATCCTATTCATCAAGCCCATGGCCAGAATATCCTATTCATCAAGTCCATAAATACAGCCGGTGCATTTGTCAACCCCAAAGGCATCACAAGAAATTCATAATGGTCATACCTCATTCTAAAAGTAGTCTTAGGTACATCTGACTCTTTTATTCGCAACTGGTAGTAGCCGGATCTCAGATCTATCTTAGAAAACACAGTGGCTCCCCTGAATTGATCAAACAAGTCGTCGATTCTTGGCAACGGATACTTGTTCTTGATGGTTACCTTATTGAGTTGTCGGTAATCTATACATAGCCTCATCGAACCATTTTTCCTCTTAACAAATAATACGAGAGCACCCCTGGAGAAAAACTTGGTCTTGCTAACCCTTTATCGGTCAGTTCTTGCAACTGTGCTTTTAAATCTTTCAGTTCAGTTGGCACCATCCTATACAGAGCAATAGAGATAGGAGTTGTTCTTGGCACCAGCTCAATACCAAATTCTACTTCTCTAACAGTATGTAATCCGAGTAGCTCTTCCAGAAACACATCCGAATACTCGCATACTATCGGTACTGATTCCAATTTCAACTCAGATTCTTTAGTATTCAACACGAAAACAAGGTGGGCTTCATATCCTTTTCTCATATTCCTTTAAGCCATCACTGAGGTAATCACAACCGACGGAGTATCCAACTCACTTGAATCAATCAAGAGAATCTTACCATCTGAGCATTTCAATTCAATATACTTGCTACCACAATTTACAATCACATCATGCACAGCTAACCAATCCATGCCAAGTATTACATCAAACTCATCTAATGGAAATAACATAAGGTTAGCCGGAAAATAATAACCTTGAATCGTCAAAGGACAATTCTTATAAACTTTATCAACTAGGACTGACTTGCCTAGAGGGTTTGACACCTTAATCAAAAATTTCGTAGGCTCTACAGACATATCCATACTAGACAACAGTTTCATGCAAATGTACGAATGGGTTGACCCTGGATCAATTAAGGCAATGACATGAGTATTGTAGATAGAAAATGTACCCGTGATGACAACGGGAGCAGAGGCTTCCTCTCGAGCGCCTATTGTATAAGTTCTTACTGAGGCTCGAGCCTCTGATTTTGTGGTAGCATCCTTGGCAATAGTTCAACTGCCACTTGCACTTTCGAGATGTCGCGGAGGTCTACCTCGAGAAATAGGAGCATTAGACTTTGGAGCTAGATCCACCTCTTTATTAACTCATTCCGGGCAGTCTTAAGGAAGTGGTCAAGAGAACCACATCTGTAGCATGCACCACTCCTCTTTCGACACTCACCGAAGTGAAATTTGTTGTAGCTTTCACACCTCGACTTTTGATCATCCACACTTCCCACACTAGTTACCTTGAGGGAGGAAGAATTCAAGTTGTGACACTTAGAGCTTCTTGTTCTGCCCGAATATCCTACTGATGCAGTGGAGCACTCTTGTTGACTCTTCAATTTCTTTATGGGAAAAGAGTGTGTTCTGCCACTAGATCTCTTATTCGAAAATTCGAGCCTCTCTTTGCTTGCTTTCTTTCATTAATTAGTTCTTCGGCCTTCTTGGACAGATCAGCCAGTGCTGGAAATTCCCATATCTCAAGGATCCTGATCAGTAATTTAATTTACTCATTCAAGCCTTCCTCGAAGTGCTTACACATTTCTGTCTCTGATTGCATATTAACTTAACTTTACGAATTCTCTTTCGTACTCTGACACAGTCTTATTTCCTTGTTTAAGTTCTAGGAACTCCTTTCGCTTCGAGTCTAAAAACCTTTGACTAATGTATTTCTTTTTAAACTCAACTTGGAAGAACTCCTATGTAATGTCTTCCTTTGGTACCACTGAGGATACCGTCTTCCATTAGTGGTATGTAATATCTTTCAGAAGAGATACAGCACACTTCAAGCATTCCTCGGGTGCACATGACAATTCATCTAGAACTCACACAGTGTTCTTGAGCCAGAACTCACATCATCCTCAACCCTAGCCCTAAACTCTTCAGCTCCATATTTCCTAAGTTTATCCACTGGGGCCTTTCCAATTCTCACGGGTGTCATACCTTGTGGCACTTCTCCCTCAGTCCGAGTAGGGGGCAGAGGAGGTCGTGGTATATTGGGTAGTTTTTCAAGTAATCCCTAAACCATTCATCCATCATCTCAAAAAAGGCAACTCTTGCCTCTTCCCGGCCTTCAGACATAGGTTGTCTACTACTACTAGCAGTAGCTCATTAAACGGAAGCTGAAACATGGCTCTTGGCTTCCTCAGACTCATCTTGAGCTTGATTAAAAGACATTTACTATATTCAAATACAATTAAAAATGGTTAGGACATGTCACACTATCATAACTTGTATAATGGCATGTATAGCTATACTCAATACATGCTATGTTAGTCCTAGAACTGACTAAACCGTAACTCTGATACCACTAAATATAGCACCCCTTATCAATACTCGAGATTGGGACAGGGTACGAGGCGTTACCAGACACATACTTAGACACTTTCAAAAAATATGGGTTATATAATTTCATTCTAATTTAAAACCGATCAACAACATCATAGTGTCCCTATTATGGGCCTATGAGACCCAAAACATGCATAAAGAATGGCCCGGGACTAAACCGAAAGCTTAGAAATTCTTAGAAAATTCCTAGGTTTAAGCCTCACACGCCCGTGTGCTCGGGACACGTCCGTGTCCCTTACCCGTGTGGAATTAATTGAATTTATTTTCCATTTTAAATCTACAGGGGTTTTACACGGTTGAGCACACTCCCGTGTCCTTCACACGGCCTAGACACACCTATGTCGTCGTCTCTGTCCAAAAACCTGAGCATTCAGTTTATGATGTCATCATGCATTTAGGGGCACACGACCAAGACACACGCCCGTGTGCTAGGCCATGTCCTCTACCCGGATGAGACACACGATCATGTCTCTACCTGCTTGTTTACTACCATGCATACTGACCTAAAAATTTTAGGTGCAAGGGATACATGGCTATACCACACGCCCATGGAACTGACTGTGTGTCATACACGGCCTAGACACATGCATGTGTGTCTACTCGTGTGGACCTTTTCGGAGGGCTACAATCCAAGCCAATGGTCACCCTCAACATCCACACACATTTGTAAACTTCTATGGTATTTAACAGGGCCTAAATATGCCCAGTGACTACCTTCAATGGTCTATTGCATGTTAACCTCATCTCATTGGCTTTATACATGCTAGATTTTCCTTTTTGTACTAAGGATTACCATATCATCAAACACATTTAGACTTGGCTCAGTCTATAACTCATTGCCAATTATGACCTAGCCATCTCCAAATGATTTGGCCGCATTCCATATGTCCATTCATGATATACCACATTTAACCATCTCGTGAACATTTAAACACCAGCATGAACAATTTTTAGGTTGCAATCTACATCTAAATGAGCCATGTCTTATGGCCATATACAAAATGAATAGGTATATCATTCAAGCCCTTACATTGGCTAACCAATGACATATATAGCAAACTAAGCAAAAAATTATACATGCCATTGTACAAAGTAAAAGTATCTATATACCAAAACAAGATAAGCTGATAGTGTTGACAATACTCCAATCGTCTTTCAATCTTCACGAGTCCACGAGCTCTGTAAAATAGGGAAAGGAAAGGGAGTAAACATTAACATGCTTAGTAAGTTCGGATAACAGGAAGGTAAACTTACCAGTTATTTTGCATACAACCATAAAAGATATTCATGCCAAACATGCATAGTATAAATTCCCTATTATATTCATGCCAAACATGCATAGTATAAATTCCCTATCACATACACTCAATTATCAAGTTAGTTTCTTCTCAAGCAATATAGCATTAACCGTGATGAGCTCATCAATTCAAACATTTCCATTCTCGTGTCATATTACAGTCTCGTTGAATTTCTCAGAAATCTCGATGGCATCCCATTTACCGTCAAGTTATGCTAGTGACCATTTTAAATATACACTCCTGTGAACCTCACTCTTACCCTGTGAACCTCACTCTTACAGCGAGATTATCAATCCAGAATAAATCTCTCATAACATAAATTCAAAGAGTATTGTCGGGATTACCATTCCAGGCTAAAACATTCGGATCTGAAATGCTAGTCCAGACTAATTTCAGTCCTTAATCGTATTACCCATCCGGGCTAAATCCACAATGCACATATATTCATCGGGAGGTTCGATCACTTAAGGAACACTCGTCCGGACTGGATCCTTACTATACTAAGATCATCGAATTACCCATCAAAGCTAAATTCCTTTCTGCAACACATGCAGGATCTCATGTCATGTAAACAAGATTTTACCCATCGAATCTCCCTTTTTCATTCAACCGGGACAATTGTCATCTTTTCATTTTACACTACCACATTTCATGGATTGTCATGAAATCAATATCTAAATTAACATACATTTAAGAATATTCATTTTCAAGTATATTCAAAATTTACTTCGAGTTACACGGACTTACCTGGTGATTGCTTCGGTTTCGTATTTCGATTATTCCGAAACCTTTTGTTTTCCATGGTCAACCTCCGAAATTTGTTCCTCGAGCTCTATATCAGTAAAAATGAACTATTAATACCTCATACTATTTATTTCAAACGTAAATTTTACCCTCGGGCAAAATGACCATTTTGCCCTCAATATTTCACAATTTTACAAATTAGTCCCTAGGCTCGTATAATGGAATGCATGAAATTCCTTGGTTACCCATGCCTATTCGAATGTATCCTAAGCGCATAATAGTCCATATTTTCCTCTATTTCACATTTTTACCACATATTTTATAGTTTTTACAAAATGGTCCTTTAGGCCATTTCCATTAAATCCTACCTAGTAAAAGTTGTTTACCATTCTTTAAACTCTCATATTCCTCCATAAATCATCAAAATACAAGCATCTCACGCATGGGTAAATTTCCAAACATGAATCCTAACTTGAGATATGGGTAGAAATGGATAGAGCAGGTTACGAAGATCTCAAAATTATAAAAAAAAATTAAAAACGGGGCTAGGGAGCACTTACTATTGAGCTTGAAATGTTGAAAACCCTAGCTAATGGAGCTCTAGGAATTTTGGCAGCTATGGGGGAGAAGATGGCTGATTTTTGGCTTTCTTTTTCCCTTTTTATTAAGTTTATTACCGAATGACCAAAATGCCCCTCCTTAGAAAACTTCCAAATTTTTCTATGCATGCCCATTTTTGTCCAAAAACCTAGAAATTGGGCAAATTGCTATTTAAGACCTTCTAATTTATAATTCAAAGTAATTTCATGCAAAATGTTTCTAGAACCCAAGTTTTGCAATTTATTCAATTTGGTCCCAAATTTCCAATTGGACATCTTATACTTAGAATTTCTTCATGAAACTTTACACGCATGCCTTTTTTCATATCCTAGAACTCATAATAATCATAAAAAAAATATTTTAATGTCAGATTTATGGTTCGAAACTATTATTCCGACTAGGCCCTATTTCAGGATGTTACAATAAGCTCAGGTATAAAGAAAGAGGTATAATTGTCTTCTAGGGATTCATTCTACTACCTATCACTCTACTATCTTCATTTTGCTATCATCTCCTCCTCTTTCACTGTTACTGACTTAAGTATTGGAGAGCATCCATAGTTCGCCTTTTGTTCATAAACCTTAATATATCCAAACTCAACCTATTAACCTCTAAGCCTAGTAACATCCCAAGGAGACCTAAGCAATGTAAGGAAACTAGAAATGGTACACCTACTATATGAATGAAAATTAGAAAAAATATATTTATAATTTATGAAAAAAATTATAAGAGGTCAAATAAATTTGGGTTAATGGCAAGGTGGAGGCTTGAGAAAATTGAGATCACAAGTTTGAGTCTCACTTGTGTAAGTTATGTGTGGTTGAGTTAATTTTTTAGTTGTTATAGTATTTGTAATGATTTTGATAACAACTGTTGATAAAAAATGTTGGTGGTGGTTAAAAATTATGAATATCTTTCTTAAAAAATACTAAAGTTTACTTTTAGTTTAAAATAATAAAATACATAAATATTGTTACATTTAAGTTGGTCTAATATTATTTTGATTTAAATATTTAATAAAATTAGGTAGGGTTTAGTTCAATTCTAATATTGATTCCGAATATCACCCAACTTGCTCAGATTCTATCTATCCTCTCGTCCTTTTAATACCTTTTTCTTTAGAGAGATTCTATATATTTGTTTTAAAGGAATTATGATACATCTTTCCTAGTTTCATCATTGATGAACTTTTTATGAAAATTTAGATGTGAGTAAAAATAATAATGCAATAAATTTATAAAATATTAATAAAAATAAAATGTTGCTTTAGCTTACATGGTATAGATAAAGTAAGAATTTTCATGTTTTGGGTTGTTTTTAAATTTTATATAAAATATCCTAAAAATAATATTTATTATGTTATTTTTAGTAATTTTACGCTTTAATTAATAATGGGATTAAAGATAATATTAACTCAATAAAAACTTTAAATAATAGTACTCAAGGCTTTACAAAACAAACGATTCCTAAATCTCAGTTGTTATAATCGGAAAAACAAAATATATTCCTAATAATTGTGCATTCATATGTTTTATTACCTCATAAAATATTCTATATTTATATTGAGTTAATACTATTCCCTATTTCGCATTATTTTTACATCATAAATTAAATTTTTGGTGATAAATTTAATTAAGCTAATTACTGGGTTAAAAATGTGAATGAAGTGATGTATGGAAATAAACTGGGGCAAAGCTTTTTACACCTTCAAAACAATCTTTAGATAAGTAAGATGAAATGTGAGAAACTAAAGTTAAATAAACAAATGAGTCAAAAATAAAAATAAATAAATAAAAAAGTTGTTCAAAAGAAAGAAAAATAATAATTTAATTGCTATACTTTTATTTTAATAAATTTAGTTTCACTATTTTTCAAATTCAAATTTCAAGTTCAATTATCAATTATATTCAAATTATATTATTAAATTCAAGTTCATTACGTCTTTTTTTTGTTATATGATTACCAAGTGAGTTTTTTAGGCATAATAACTTATTTGGCCCTCCAATTTAACTAAAAAAAGTTATTTTAGCCCTCCATCTTTTTTCCTCTTTTAGCCATTAAACTTATGTTATTTTTCAAATCACTCCAAAATGAATGAAAAAAATTAATGTATGTTAACTTTTACTGACATGGCATAGACGCGGATTGTCATGCTAGCAATTAATTAATTTTTAAAATTTAAAAAATTAAAATAATTAAAAAGTAAAAAGTAAAAATTATAAAAATTATAAAAATATTTTTAATACTTTTAATTTTAAAAAAGTAATTAATTGCTAAATATGACATAGATGTGGACTGTTATATGGATACAACACCAACAAAGCTAACAAAATTAACTTTTTCATCCATTTGTGGTGATTTGACAAACAATCCAAATTAAAGAGTTAAAGAAATGAAAAATCAAATAGATGTCTAAAATAATTTTTTATAAAGTTTAAGGGTTAAATAAATTATTATGTTTTTTTAATTTTCAAAATTTCATGTAAACAAATTTAATAAAAATTAACAAGTTAAATTTTAAAATCTGAAAAAAAAATACTATTTTTTAAATAAAAGTATAATAACTAAAATGGAAAAAGAAGAAATTTTACCTTCATTTCTAATTGAAATTTAGTAGTCTATCGGGAAAGAAATGGGATTGGAGACTAAAATAGGTAATATGTTTTATAACTGCTTAATGATGAGATTAAATTTAATAAATTTAAATATTTAATATAATGATAATTATAAATAAAAAATATAATGATAAATTTTAATATTCATTTATAATATAATGAAAATTTTATATTTTTAACTAATTAATTTAAAAAATAAAAGGAATCCTCGACCTTTTCTCATGTAGCTCTTTTTTAATCAAAATTAGTTACATACGTAGTGATAAGAACATAATTTGGTTTGAAAAGAGTGATGTTTATTTTGATATATTTTAATAAAATTAGTGATTAGGAAAAGGCCAAGATTGATTCTAAAACATAAAAATGAATATAAGAAGAGTGACAGAAGTGTCATAAACAGAATAAAATCAGAGGACCACACCCAACACCGCATTACAACAATGATTCTGATATCGCCACGCGTCTCAGCCATGGGAACAACCTGTCATTGGATAAAAATCCAGTTGACATTATGTTCCTCCCCGAAAATGAAATAATTAAAAATTGGATTGGACCCACCAACCATTGCCCAACTCTTTGTTTCCTTTTTCCGCAAAGCAACCCAAAGCTGTTGTTTGGTTTTTATTTGTTGTCCCTTTCCATTCTTTTTTATTATTATTATTACATAATGTACCGTTTGGACCAAAAGAAAAGACAACCAAATACTTAGATCCCATGGTTTTTAAGCATTACAAACCAAAATATAGGCCGAATTTTAAAAAAAGTACTGGTTTTAAGAAGTCGGTCGATTTTTGAGACATTTAGATAAATAAATTGACTTTAAAGAAAGAAATAAAAAATGCACTTTTTAGGAGATTTTTTAACATATCCATTTGTTTTGGTTAGATGATTATATGTTAGTGGTTTTAACATATTAGTTTTTTGTTAAATGGTTAATTAATAGTGATTTATCTTTGAGTCTAAGGTTTAATTTCTCTTTCAAGCATATTTGTATTTTTTATTTCATATTGTTTCAATTTTTTATTTTTAATTAATAAATATATTGTTTTCAATTTTTCTTTTACTTTTCTTTATCTTTTTAATTAATAACTCTTTTATTTATAAAATTAAATAATTATTTACTGAATATCATTATTTTTAGTAAATATAATTTTATATGTGTAATATTTATTTTTCAATCCATATGAGTGTAATAAATTTTAGTATTATATACTTTTGTATGTGCATTTGAAATGATTAATTGAAATATTTCACATATAAAAATATTCAAAATACCATACCCACAATGTAAATGGAAAACAATGATATTTGAAATATTTTACATATAAAAATAATAATGATATTTGAAATAATTTTTGATTTTATAATATTATAAATCATCATACCAACAATATAGGTGGAGAAAATAAATATTTAGCATATAAATATTATATATAAAAATTTATCAAAAATTAATTAACTTTTAAAACTAAAATATATTTAACATAATAATAAATATCAATTTTATCAAAATATATTTTATTATTTAATTAGTCATAACTTTTGATTTCATAAATAAAAGAGTTATTAATTAAAAATATGAATTAAAAATATAAAAAAATTGAAAAATATGTGTATTACTTAAAATTTAATTAAAAATAAAAATTTTGAAAAACATGAAATAAAAAATACAAATGTGTTTAGAAGAAAATTGAATCTAAGACCTAAAAATAAAATCACGTTAATTAATCATTTAACTAAAGAAGCTAATATGTTAAAAATAGTAATTAAAAATAAAAGTAAAGCATAAAAAATGAAATAAAATATAAATTTAAATAGGAGAAGAATCAAATCCGAGACTCAAAGACAAAACCACTAATATTTGACCATCTAACAAAAGGAGCAAATGTGTCAAAAAGTTAGAAAGCGCGTCCTGTAGGACGTATTTTTGCCTCTCTCTCCAAAATTAACCTATTTCCCTAAATTTCTCAAAAATTGACCCAAAACCCTAATTTTTTAAAATAATTTTTTAATCAAATTCGCCCTAAATTATGGCATCAACATAACATTTGTATATATGTTCACTATTAATATGATGATAATAGTATACATCCAGTATATGTTGTGTTTATACTTAAAACTTGGAATAACATATATTTCAATGATCCTAAAATTAATGTTTTTAGATATTAATAAATTTTGCTACATCATCAAATTTTAAAAATATGAAATTATTATATACCCTAACATTTTCAATCTACTCTCCAACTCTAATTAAATTATTTTAAAAATATAAATAATTACAATAAAAAAACATTCATAAGTAATTTATATGATTTTGAAATTAAAATTTATTTTTACAAATTTTAATCCCATATTTTGTTACATTATCATTTATAAAATTTTGATATTAATAAAAAATTCTCAATCAACAATTTCATTCATAATAAAAACTAGAAACAATCATATTATTAAAAGCCAAATTTCATTGTCCCAATTGAAAATTCAATCATCGTTAATCTCAAGTAAGTTTTGTGAATTTGTTTTTTTGTCAAATCTATGATATAAAGTTTGCGCTCTCTTTTACATTTTATTTGTTTATTGATGTGTTCTCTCTTTGTACTTTTTTATTTATTGATTGATGTTTGTGTATTATTTTGCGGAAGCTTTAATCTATTTTAATGAGATTTTTCTATAATTTTAGGTTGCAAAAGTGAAGAATGGTCTTTTATTATACATTTTGAAAGTAACAATTTTATTGCATTGAATCCTTAGTAAAAAGAATTGTGTAATTTTTTAAATTTCTATATCATTTGAATTTTTTTTTGTATTTTTTATGCTCGTTTTATAATCCATGTTTGGAGTTTGTAGTTATTCCTCTCAACAATATTCTCTCCAAGGCTTGAACCTCGTTTTTTTCTTGGGAGTACAATATGGCTTCCCACTACACCTAACACTTTTTGGTATTGGATTTTTTTTTAAATTTTAATTACTTATGTTTTGAAATAATTTAATTAGAATTGGAAAGTGAATTGAAATGGATGGGTGTATAATAATTTCATGTCTTTAAAATTTGGTGATATGGCTAAATTTTATTGGTACCTAAAAATGGTAGTTTTTAGTATCATCCTGTAATACCCCAAACCCGGCCTAAATATTATGGCCGAATCCGGAAGTATCACATGAAATGGGTTGAAAAAAACCATTGTCATTAAGTTAAAACCTTTCTAATTATTAGCCTTTAGAGTTATTATTAATTTCAAAGCTTTCTTTCATTTAATCATTTAGAGATAAAACGTGTTTGTGGTGGAAGCTTGTGAAAATGTTGAGTCCAGAAAATCCGTTCAAGATTTTAGAAAACCATCAGAGTTATAATTACGTAAAACCAAAAAACCCGCAACCAACATCAAAATTTTAAAAGAGTCCAGAGTCCTAGAAAAATACAACTTCAATGCCAAAACTTAATAACCCAAAAATAAAATAAAACAATAAAATAAGTGGTCACAATGGATTTCTCCACTGCACCGATCCACCTAAGTTTGTGGGTTACCTATACAGACAAACAGAAAAGGGGTGAGTTTACGTAAACTCAGTGTGTAACCCAACAGAGATAAACATGTACACATACAAAATATCACAAATCAGACAAATTCACAATCGGCTTGAGCCCATGTCAGATACAGATACAGATTTGCAAATCAGATAACAGAATCCTACCCCCATCCTCTACACACCATCTCCGACCATCCCTATACACGATGTGGAGTTTAAAACACCCACCCAGCCCTACACACCATGTTGTACCAATATGGCATATATCATATATAGTGCAGCTGTGCTGCCAGATATTAGGCATAATCTGCCTTTCAGAACACTTCTTCCAATATATATATCATCCCACCCCAATCACAGTAACCGAACATGCATACAAAATTAACAAATAAATCATGCTTAACATGCTTTCATAAACATATATCAGATAAACAAACATAGTCATGCTAATAACAGTACACCAGTCTAACAGAACACATAATTTTAGGGTTTAGTAGCCTTTGCTGACCCCCATGGTAGGTCCACAACTGATTAGGACGACCCATGTGACCCTACGAAAAATTTCAGTACAATGGGCCTACACGCCCAAATTGGCCTAGCCCGTTTGGATTACACGGCCTGGCCCAGTTATCATACGCCCGGTTGGCGTTCCCATGTGGGTCCATACTCCCATGTGGCCCACACGGCCAATTCGGTTTAGCCGTGTGGGCTACACGGCCACACTTTAGCCATTATACGGTTGTGTCATCGCACACGGCCTACCACATGGCCTACCACATGGCCGTGTGGCGTCGACTATGGGGCTTTTTAGCTTTCACCGAACCTCATTTTTCTACGTTTCGAGTACACACCTGGTATTGTTTCGCTGTAAAAAACTCCCGAACTGACTAGCACCTAAAAATGATACTACAAACCTTCCAAAATCAGTTATAATTCTCGATTAAACTGAAGTCACAGAAACGAAAATATTTCAAATTAAACGTTTAACACTTACTCAAACACCCCGAACGATTCGATTACAGTTCTGAATGAAGACAGCCCCTATCTTCCTGATTTGCTGCCGCCAAAACAAACAATAAGGTTCCAATCGAAGATTTCAAAAATACAATAACGAATTTAAAAAACCCCTACTCGAGCAAATCAATCTATGCTCACATACCTTAACTGAGCAAGAAACCTCAAAATACCAAGGATGATAGTGGAAACTAAGAGTGACGCCAAAATTGAAGAAGCAAGAAAAATCGAAATTTGTCAAGGAAGGAGAAAAATAAACGTAAAAAGAAATAGATGAAAAGATTTTTAGGAAATAAAAAGATTTGAAAATCCCCTTCAAACCCACTACTATCTGATAACTACCCACTCACACAGCCTTTTAATTCAGTCAGAACTCTCTCCCGTAGAACCGATCAAAAATAAGTACCTGCTTATACAAGGATTCGAACACAGGACCTCCAATATTTTAACTCCTTACCACTAGAACTAGTAGGCTCATTCTGATATGAATTTAGAGATACATTAATATAAGCCCACCGAACAAAGATAGGTCTTAAACCCAAAAATAACATAATTTGCTAAAGACAAGGCTTGAACTTGGGACCTCTCACACACACACCCAGAATATTTAACCACTGAAGCAGATACACATTTGTGCCAAATAGTTACAAAAACAGAAATAAAAATATTGGGGCATTACACATTCTAATATAAGTTATTTCTTTATATTATATATATATTAGAAATCTCATCACACACGTATTTGTATGGAAATCACTTGTTTAGAATACATATATGATTTAAAAATGATATATAATAAATAATGAAAAATATGATTTGTAATTAATAATAACACATGAAATATATACAATCTTAAAATAAAATCAGATTAAATTTTTTAAAACGAAATTTAAACAAAAGCGCATCAAATACTAAATGAATACAATTGTTTATAATTGTTTTATCATTAATCCTGAGTTGGTGTCCTGTTCATTTGTGACACTAGCCCAATTAACAACATTATTTATATACAAAATGTATAAATATTTAGAACACAAATATACTTATTAAAGTTTCAAATAAAAGTTATAAATTGTTTTAGTTCAAGTGCTAAATTAAAAAAAAAGTGTAACATCCCATAATAGGGTCTAGGAGCTTAGGGCCAAGCATGTAATACCCTAAATTTCCTTAACTTTATTTCTTTGAATTCTAACACAAAATGTGTATCTACCTCAGTGGTTACGTATTCTAGGTGTGTGTATGAGGTCTTGGGTTCAAGTTCTACTCTATGGAAAATTTTGTTATTTTTTTATCCTAGCCTTCCCTTATAGGTTGGGCTTATGTTATATTGTTTGTAAACTCATATCAACATGAGCCTGTTGGTTCGAGTGGTAAGGAGTTAGCTTGCTGGAGGTCTTATGTTTAAATCCTTGCGAGAGCGTGTGTGATAATTTTTACTTCAGTTGTCTGAGAGAGTTTGGATGGAATTGAAAGTTTGTATAAGTGGATAAATGAGTGGGTAGTTGGGATTGGGTTTCATAAGAGAGATCACGCCTTAATTTGAGGGACTGTGGGATTTTATTCTATTTTAATTTTTACTTTGTTTTTTTTTTGTTTTTTTCTCTCTTCTCCCTAAATTTTTCTAACATTTTTTCCCTTTCCCTTATCTGTACTATTTTTCAATTTTTTTCCTTTAAATTTTTGTTCGCACTCTTTTGTTTTTCTTGTTACATTCCGAAATTTTGTTGTTCGTCGTACGATTCAGGTAAGTGGGGTTTCACTTGGTGGTAGGTTTCGGTTTCTGTAAGCTATTGGGTTAATCTTTTTTGTAGTAATGTAATAATGTAGTTAGGGGATTTGATATCTACGAAATATAGTGTAGGATAAGGCTGCAAAGTGGGGGTGTCGCTTCAACGACCTGAACGGGGTTAACTGAGGTTTTCGTTGGCGGTAAGTCAGGTTCATGGTCAAATTTTTGTTGACAAATTCAATAATTATACTGCTAAAACAGTGTTTGGTATTCTATTTTTAGGTTTAAAAGGTCTTGATATTGCTTTCGTGTGAAAAATAAACCAAGTGTGTAACAAAAACACAAGAAATCGAAGTTTGGTGAAAGCTGAAAAAGGGGCCTGTTGACACCACACGGGCATGTCCCTTGGTGTGCAACACACGACCGTGTGACAGGCAAGTGTATGTCTATGTGGGCTACATGAGCTAGGCCAAATTGGGCGTTTAAGCCCATACGGGCATGCCACATAGGCGTATGGGTTATGGGTCAGGCCACATGGGCCACACGGGCAAGGCCAATTTGGGCATGTAAGCCCAAAGTTCTAAAATTTTTCCTAGGGTCACATGAGCCGCTCTAATCAACTGAAGGCCTTTCGTAAGGTCGATAAGGGCTAACCAAACCCTAATTCCTATAATCTGTTATCCTGGTAGACTAATCTAAGTAGGAAAACCTGATATGTATGTCTGATTATTCTGTATAAGCATGTATGATATCTGCACATGAACATGCAAGACAATGTATATCTATTATTTAATATCTGTATCTGTATATGGGTGGGATTCGTATATGTGGAGGAAGTGTTCTGTACGGCGACCTTTCGCCTCTTTTTCTAGCAACTTGGTTGCATACTATTCTATTATGTGTCGTACGAACACTATATGGTGTATAGGCATAAGTGGGTGTTTTATACCTCACATGGTGTGATAAGATGGTCGGAGATAGTGTGTAGAGGATGGGGGTAGAATTCTGTATATATGTTCTAATTATTTGATTCTGAAATTTGTTTTTATTAAGGACTTAAGTCCGTATCTGTATCTGTTCTGCATATGATTTTTTGTATATATTTGCATGACTATCTCTGTTGGGTTATAGACTGAGTTTCTAGAAATTCACATCTGTTTGTCTGTTGTTTAGGTAATCCTCAAGCATAGGTGGATCGGTGCGATGGAGTCTCAGCGGTGACCACTAGTTCAAGAACTGGTTTATTTAAAAGTTTTATTTTAATTCTGGATTATTTTTTAGAGTTTGTAATTTTTGGTACTCTCTAGACTATTTGGTTTTAAATTTGGTTTTGGTTGTGTTTGGACTTTAATACTGCAAAGTTTGACAACATCACGGTTTTATGCAAACAAATGATTTTTTGAAAACACAAACTCGATTTTCCATTCTAATAATATCAAACTTCCACTGCAAAATAAATTTTCTGAAAAAGTAAATCAACAATGCTTTCATAACAAGAATAATAATACATTTGATAAAATATGGATTCTTCTTAGCAACAATTAAATACGAGAAATTTAACATAACAAGATTGATTTTAAAACTTCTTTTTCGTAACACTCCCAAATTAGGCCATAATGTCTTGACCGGTTTTGGGGTGTTATATTTAATGGTATAAGAGCTAGGTTGCAAAACTCGGGCTGTGAACTTTGGGTTCAAATTTTAATTTGTAAAGAGAAATGGTTTTCAAACAAGTTTGTTTTTATGAGCAAAGTATGTGGTACACTGAGTCTCCGATGCTGATCTTGTAAGTACATCTAAACTTAGAAATACTGTAGTTAGAAAACTCTAAGTTGTCTGAAACTATATTGATTTAGTTAGAAACTGAGATTTCTGAAATATTTCTAAAACTTCTGATAAATATTTGAAGCATAAAACATTTGCTAATAAACACTGAAACTGATGTATAAAATTTTGTAATGTAGATAAAAATTGAAAAACGATAAGCGCTCATGGTACTTGTAGTTGTGGTATTCGTGGGTGCGGCGAGCGCCGTAGGGGGACTCAAGCTGAGTCTTCTTTTTTGGGTAGTATGTCGAATTGGGATAAGAGTGAGACACCAGTTTCACCTACTACTGAGACTGGGTCACAAAGTCGCTCAGCTGGAAATAATGCACTGTCCCAAGGCATGTTAAGAGTTCGGTAATTGAACGGTTGGAGGCATGTTAAGACTGGATCCCATTCTGGATCTAGGGGCCTTGGGTCGGTAATTGAATGACTTCGGTCCAATGGAGCTAAACTATTTAGGGGTGTCACTAGAGTTGCCCCTATTATGGCTGAGTATTGTTTGGAGGCCACTGAGAGGATAATGAATGACATCGACTGTGCTACTGAGTAGAAACTCAAGGGTATAGTTTCTTTGCTTCGCGATGAGGCATATTAGTGATGGTTATCGGTTGAGGAGGGTACCCAATCATATCGTCTTAATTGGGATTATTTTAAGACTACCTTTCAAAGGAAATATATGGGAGCGAGTTATGTAGATGATCACAGACGTGAGTTCATAAATCTCACGCAAGGTGATAGGACTGTGGCTAAATATGAGGCCGAGTTCTGAGATTAAGCCTCTATACTCGAGGCATGGTGGCATTTGAGTACGACAAATGTGTCTACTTTGAGGATGATTTGAGGGACAGTTTGAGGGTATTGATAGCCCCGTAGAGGAAGTGAGAATTTGTTGTTCTAATAGATAATGCGAAGATCGCCGAGGAAGTTAAGTACGTGGAGTGCTAAAACCGATATCATGAGAGAGGCGAGAATAAGAGGGATTTGAAGTCATCTAGTTTTGTTCAGAGGCCTAAGAAATGGGCCAGACCTGATAGACCTTCTAGAGTGGGAGTTCCAGTTGTATCTATTGGATTTCAGCCGTGCAACAATTGTGGTTGGTGCCATCCAGGCGAGTGTTGGAGGAGATTAATGGCTTGTTTGCATTGTGAGTCATTGAAGTATCGAATTAGAGAGTGTCCAAATCATTTTGATCAGATGCAAACTATGTGATTGGGTTTTGTTCAGCCTCAGAGTGCAGTACGTAGCCACCTAGGGGCCGTGGTCTGGCTAGGGGTGGTAATGGTATGGGTCGAGAATAGAGAGCACCAAGTAAAGGTACTAATTAGACTGAAGCGAGGCAGCCTGCGTTAGTATATGTTGCTCGATGCCAAAAGATAAAGATGCCCGTGATATGATTATGGGTACGTTTCTTATTTATGATATTCCATATACTTCTTTAATAGACATAGGGCCAACTCACTCGTATATAGCTAGTTCTGTTTCTCAAAACTTAGCGATTGTGGTTGAGAGTACTTTGGGTGAGATTTCTGTACTGAGTCATTTGGGACAATTTGTTCGAGTTAGAAGGTTATATAAGAATGTTTCGTTCGAAGTACAAGAGACTGTATTTTTGGCAAATCTGATAGAACTGCCATTTAGGGAGTTTGACTTGATTCTAGGTATGGATTGGTTAGTAGAGCACCGAGTAAGTTTGGACTGCATGACTAAGAGGGTCGTTTTAAAAACTGAAGATGATAAGGAAATGGTTGTGATCGGTGAGTGTCAAGATTACTTATCTAATGTGATCTTCACTTTAGTGGCCGAAAAACTAGTTTGAAAAGGGTGTAAGGCATAGTTGGCCTACGTCAATGTTTCAGTTTCTAGGGACTCTTCTTTCGAGGATACCAGAATAGTGAGAGAATTTCCAGATGTATTTGCTGATGAGCTACCGAGTTTACCTTTGAATCAAGAAGTTGAGTTTGACATTGAGTTTGGCATTGAGCTTTTACCGGGTACAGCTCCGGTGTCCATCGCTCCTTACCGTATGGCACCAAAAGAGTATACGAAGCTTAAGGCTCAGCTTCAAGAGCTTCTGGATTACGGGTTCATCCATCCTAGTGTGTCCCCGTGGGGCCACCGGTTCTGTTTGTAAAGAAAAATGACGGTTCATGAGGATGTGCATCGACTATCAGTAATTGAATAAGCTAACTATGAAAAATAAGTACTCAATTCCGAATATCGACGAGTTGTTTGATTAGTTTCGTGGGGCTTTAGTATTCTCGAAGATAGATCTCCACTCTGGGTATCATCAGCTTAAGGTTAAAGAGGTTGATATTCATAAGATGACTTTTAGGATTCGTTATGGGCACTACAAGTTTCTAGTTATGTCCTTTGGTTTGATGAATGTTCCGACTGTGTTTATGGATCTGATGAATTTAGTTTTTTAGCTATATCTGGATCAATTCGTCGTAGCATTTATCGACGATATCCTAGTGTACTCTAAAATCGAGGATAAACATGATGAGCATGTTAGAATAGTGCTTCAGATACTTTGAGAGAAACGGTTAAGTTGAGCAAATGTGAATTCTGGTTGCAAGATGTAACATTTTTGGGTCACGTGGTTTCTGTTGAGGGGATCCGAGTTGATCCTAGAAAGATTGTAGCTATGTTTGATTAGAAACAACCTAAGAATGTCTCAGAGATCCGTAGTTTTCTAGGCTTTGTAAGCTATTATCAACGGTTTGTTAAGGGGTTCCCCTAACTAAACTTCTACATAAGAATACCCCTTTTGTCAGGGTTGATGTGTAACAATTGAGTTTTGAAAAGCTCAAGTCTGTTCTTACTCAGGCTCCTATTCTGATATAGCCTGAATCTGGTGAGGAGTTTGTACTCTATAGTGACGCGTTGCACGTCGAGTTGGGATGTGTAATAATGCAAGATGGTAAGCTTATGGCTTATAAATCTCGATAGCTTAAGTCACACGAGGGGAACTATCCTACGTATGATCTCAAGTTAGTTGTCGTGGTGTTTGCTTTAAAGATTTGGAGGCACTATCTGTATGGTGAGAGGTGTATCATCTACATCGATCACAAGAGCTCAAGTACCTTTTTACTTAAAAGGAGTTGAATATTAGGTAGTGTAGATGGATTGAGCTACTTAAGAACTTGACTGTATAATAGAGTAGCATCCCAGTAAGGCCAATATAGTGGCTGATGCACTCTGTTGTAGAGTGATGTTTGCTCGTCTCAGTTTGTTTGATAACGGGGGTCTGCTAGCCGAGTTGCAAATTAAGCTAACTTGGATTGATTAGATTCAGGATAAGCAGTTGAGGGATAATTCTCAAGTTTTGCGTTTTCGTTAGGTTGAGAGTGGCGACACATCTGATTTTGGGCTGAATAAAGATGAAGTTCTGTGTTTTCGAGGACAGGTTTGTGTACCGAATGATTTTGATTTGAGATAGTCGATTCTAAGGGAAGCGTATAGTAGCCCTTATGCTATACATCTCAGTGGAAATAAAATGTATCGGGATATCTGTAAGCTATATTGGTGGCCAAGTTTGAAACGAGAGGTAATAGATTTCGTTGCTCGTTGTTTGACGTGCCAGCAAGTTAAGGCTAAGCACCAGTTAGCTTCAGGTTTGCTCCAACCCGTTAAGATTCCCTTATGGAAATGGGAACTTGTTATGATGGACTTCGTTAGTGGGTTGCCTTTAACACCTACTAGGAAGGATTCTGTTTGGGTTATCGTGGATCAGTTAACCAAGTCCGCCCATTTCATCCCAATTCGGACTGATTATTCACTGCAGAAGTTAGTGAAGCTTTACATTTCAGAGATTGCGAGGCTTCACAGGGTTCCAGTTTCGATAATTTCTGATAGGGATCCTCGCTTCACTTCTCAGTTTTGGAAGAAACTACATGAAGTTTTGGGTTCAAGATTGGACTTTAGTACTGCATTCCATCCTCAGACTGATGGTCAATCTGAGAGGGTGATTCAGATACTAAAGGATATCCTTCGGAGTTGCGTGATTGATTTCCGAGGTAGTTGGGGGGATTTTCTACCGTTAGCTGAGTTTGTCTATAATAATAGTTTGCAGTCTAGCATCTAGAGGGCACGTTACAAAGCTCTGTATAGTCGTAAGTGTAGTACTCCACTGTGTTGGACTGAGTCGGATGAGCAACGGGTTTTGGGTCTTGAGTTGGTTTTCAAGATTGAAGATAAAGTTAGACTAATTTGAGATTGTCTTAGAGCAACTTCTGTTCCTTAAGGTATCTCCATGGAAGAAAATTCTACGTATTGGACGTAAGGGCAAGTTGAGCCTAGGTTCATTAGGTCGTATCATATTTTGAAGCATGTGGGACTGGTTAGTTATCAGTTAGAGTTACCTCCAGTGTTAGACCATATTCATGATGTGTTTTATGTCTCGATGTTGAGGCAGTATCGGTCTGATCCATCTCACGTTGTTTCTGTTAAGGAGATTGAGGTTAGACCAAATTTGACTTTTGAGAAAGAGTCAGTTCAGTTTTTAGACCGAGATATAAAGGTTCTGAGGAGGAATCCCATTCCATTTGTTAGGGTTCTGTGGCAGAATCATGGCACTAAGGAAGCCACGTGGGAACCTGAGGACTCGATGCGTTAGCAGTATCCTCATCTGTTCAAATCAGGTAATTTCGAGGCCGAAATTTATTTTAGGGGGTAGAGTTGTAACGCCCTAAATTTTTATAACTTTGTTTCTGCGAATTCTGACATAAAATGTGTATCTGATTCGGTGGTTAAGTGTTCTGGGTGTGTGTATGAGGTCTTGAGTTCAAGTCCGACTCTATGGAAAATTTTGTCATTTTTTTATCCTAACCTTATCCCTGTAAGGTGGGCTTATGCTATATTGTTTATAAACTCATATCAAAATAAGCCTGCTGATTCAAGTGGTAAGGAGTTGGCTTGCTGTAGGTCTTATCTTCGAATCTTTGCGTGAGCGTGAGTGATAATTTTTGCTTCAGTTGTCTGAGAGAGTTTGGATGGAATTGAAAGTCTGTATAAGTGGATGAGTGAGTGGGTAGTTACGATTGGGTTTGATGAGAGATCATGCCTTAATTTGAGGGATTGTGGGATTAAATTCTATTTTAATTTTTACTTTATTTTTTTTCTTTTACTTTTTCTCTTTTCTCCACAAATTTTTCTGACTTTTTTCCCTTTCCCTTTTTTGTACCGTTTTTTTATTTTTTTTCCTTTCAATTTTCGTTCGCACTATTTTGTTTTTCTTGTTACATTCTAAAATTTCGTTATTCGTAGTACGATTCGGGTAAATGGGGTTTCACTTGGTGGTAGGCTTCAGTTTCTGTAAGCTATTGGGTTAATCCTTTTTGTAGTAATGTAATAATGTAGTTAGGGGATTTGATCTCTGCAAAATATCGTGTAGGAGAAGCCTGCGAAGTAGGGGTGTCGCTTCAATGGCTTGAACGGTGTTAGCTGAGGTTTTCGTCGGCAGTAAGTTAGGTTCATTGTCAAATTTTTTTTGACGAATTCATTAATTATACTGCTAAAACGGTGTCTGATATTCTATTTTTAGGTTTCGAAGGTCTCAGGATTACTTTCGCATAAAAAACAAACTAGGTGTGTAACGAAAACACGAGAAATTAAAGTTCAGTGAAAGCTGAAAAAGGGGTCTGTCAACACCACAGGGCATGTGCCTTGTCATGTACGACACACGGTTGTGTGACAGGGGAGTGTGTGGTCGTGTGGGCCACACGGGCGTGTGGTTATGGGTCAAGCCACGTGGGCCACACAAGCAAGGCCAATTTGGGCGTGTGGGCCCAAAGTTTTGAAATTTTCCCTAGGGTCGCATGAGTCGCTCCAATCGACTATAGGCCTTCCGTAGGGTCGGTAATGGCTAGCCAAACCCTAATGCCTGTGATTTATTATCCTGATAGACTAATCTGAGTAGTAAAAATTGATATGTATGTGTAATTATTCTGTATAAGCATGTATGATATTTGCACATGAACATGCGAGACATGTTATTTATGTATATCTGTTATTTGATATTTGTATCTATATATGGGGTGGGATTCATATATGTGGAGGAAGTGTTCTGTACGGCGACCTTTCACCTATTTTTTTGGCAACTTGGCTGCATACTATTCTGTTATGTGTCGTATGGACATTATATAGTGTGTAGGGATGGATGAGTGTTTTATACCCTACATGGTGTGATAGGATGGTCTGAGATGGTGTGTAGAGGATGGAGGTAGAATTCTGTATATCTATTCTGATTATTTGATTCTAACATTTGTTTCTATTAAAGGCTTAAGTCTGTATCTATATCTGTTCTGCATATGAGTTTCTATGTATATTTGAATGACTATCTTTGTTGGGTTACACACTGAGTTTTCAAAAACTCACATCTATTTGTCTGTTTTGTTCAGGTAATCCTTAGGTATAGGCGGATCAGTGCGACGGATTCTCAGCAGTGACCACTGTAACGCTCGGGTTTGTGCGAGTGTACACAATCGTTATCAAGTAATAAGTAAGTATCGAGTTATCGTCTCCACAAGGATTGTATTTGTGCTAAGTCACTTAATTTTTAAAAGTGTATTAAAAATTTGGTAAATAAAAACAATATAATTGAGAAGTGATGAAAAATTAAGTATATGAAACTAAATGCAATGATCCCTAATGCAATTTATCCTAAGTATGCAAACTATATGAATAAGATAGATTTTAGCAGAATTAACACAATAAGCAAAAATTATAACATAAATAAGCTAGGACAATTACTTTAATTAAACTCAAATTATTATCAACATGCTTATCAATATTCGGAAAAACATTCCATGGCAAATCGATCTTTCATGAGTTTGGAAACTACGTTAACTCCTTTCGGAATCTTTTACTTAGCAAATACGCATTTTACTAATCCTTATTTACTAAGGGTTTCTTATTATTCATGCGAGGTAACAAGGACGTGTTAGGTTTGAAACAGTTTAATCACACAAATCTAAAAACAATGCAGATAACAGAGCCTGGTTAGGGATGTTATGCAACCTGCAATTTCATCGGGTTAGGATCTAAATTGAGCATGCACATTTCAATTATGCGTCCATTCACTGTCGTTTGGTTAGGATCGCTTAGCTAATTCAGGTGCATTTCAATCACGTATGAACGAAATATAGACTTGATTTTAATTGAAAACATGATTGATTTAGGCACAAATATTATAAGCATGAATCAAATAATTATTGTTAAATCAAAGCAATCATCCTAGCTTAAATAAAATTAAGCTATCATTGTTGTAAACAAGAACAAAGAACACATAGCAAACATTCTTGAATTAAATTAAAGTAAGAAAGATTAAACCCAATTCAGAGTTGCTGTCACCTAATACTCTGACTGATGAGGGCTCCTTCGTTCCTTTGCTTTACTCCTTTGCTGATGGCTCTTCGAGTGGCCGACCAAGGGTTCTTTAAGAGGCTAATTTGCTCAAAATCTTTATGCAAAGATGATGGTAGGCGTGAGGGCTAAGAAAGTTGAGAGAGAAGAGAATGATGAAATAGTGAGGGATGAATGAGGGATGAGGGATGATTGAAAAAGTGAGAAAAAGGCTCTTATTTATAGGTGAGGCATGGGAGATAGTTTGCTAAAAATAGGAATGTCCATCTTTCAAAACTCCTTCCAAGGATGGTCGGCCATGAATTGAGGGAATGTGGCTGATTTTGCTTGATTCTTGGTCAATTTGAGTGCCACAACAACTCAGGATTAAGACTCGGTCACCAGCGGGCAAATCTCTAATTTCTTCAACTCTTCAAGGACATTGTGTAATTAAACCAAAAGATGGTTTATGAACCTCAATATTCAGCCGAATTTTGGGTTGAGTTGGCCTCCATTTGGACGGTTTTGTAATCAAATTAAAGCTCTCAAACCTGTCCAAAAATAAATCAATAAGTTAGAGGACCAAAGAATTAAATTTTACCAACTTAATTAAATTAATTAAAACCCCAATTATTAATGAAATATTTTAAAATGAATTATTAAATATAATTTTATATTTTATTATTTAATTTAATCTTGCATGGCCCACTTTATGTCATAAAAATATAATATGCTCAATTTAATATAAAATAAGCCATTTTATGCATGAAAACTATATAATAAAGCAAAAAATCACATTTTAATAATTTTTATGTCCTTTTTTCATATTTTCACATATTTCGTTAATTTATTAAACGATTACTTGGTTTTAACAACAAATTTAAGTAAAAAGGTGATAATTTATATAGGAAAAATCCTATATATTTTTCAGTTTAGACACCCCTAAACTTAAATCATTGCTCGTCCTGAGTAATGTTCATGCGCAGTACAAGGTCTTGCTAAAGCAAAATTTCTAAAAGTGTAAGCAGCATCAATCATTGCCCCATAATCATGTATTAATAAATTCACGCTCATCGATCATCTTCATTAATAAGTAATTCATATGCAACCATTTTGAAAATTTTATACTAAGTTTCAAGCTATGCCAACATGAATCATAGCATGTATATACGTCACAACCATAGATAATATTCTTTCATTCAACATAATTTCTCATCAATCAAGCAAAACAATCATAAGGCTTATTTATAATCTTCATATGTTGAACTTAGGACTTCCTCTCCACTAATGTAGGGGACATAATCACCAAATCAATAGGTCTTTATAAGGTTTAATGGGTCTCTGTTAAAGGTAGGGATTTTAAGAGATGGGATATTTCGGTTTCAAGATCTTAACCTTTAACTCTGTCTTGGTTTTCTCATAATACAACCTTTTTCTTTACGTGAACCTTTGGAATACCCCCAAACTTATTTTGGACTTAAGCTCATACATTTTTTCCTTTTTCAAGATTGAGCAAACTTTTCTTCGCCCTTTTTTTTTTTTTTAAATAAGCATGAGCACATACATTTTTATGAAAATTTCCTCAAATGTTGATTACCAAGACAACTTAAGTTCAGATAGGTGCACAAAATTAAGATAACTTACAAAGATGGTAATGTGGCTTGTAATGTAGGTTCATTGCAATAAACAGGTCTTTAAGCTCAAAATTATAGTTTCAAGGGTCTAATATCATAAGGTGGGCTTGAAAAGGCTCAAACGATCCAAAGAAATAGTGCCTATATCATTTTAGAATTTTATTTCTCCTAGGATTTTTCCTCAAGAAAGTTACTAAGTCAATTCTAAAGATATAAGCCTTCATACATGTCTAATCTCAAAAGAAACTAGTTTTCATGCAAAATTACCTAAGACTAAGTTCATACAATCATTCCATTCTTCATGATAACATACAATCACTCAGATAAAATCATCATTCATGCTCGCATACAAGCTATCTCATTAACAAAGAATTTCTTTAAACATTCATTTATTAAAACATACTCATGGAAAAATTAATTGAAACATACTTGAAAATTTGAGAAGCAATTATTTGCCTTACCCCCTTTAAAAAGAAGCAATGTCCTCATTGCAAGAACAAAGTAATGAATGAAAACTGAACACCAGGTAGGGTTAAAAAGAAAGAAAGGTGAGTCATTAAGACTGCTTAAATACCAAGTCTTACCTCATAATCCAATCCTAGACATGTTCATTCCCATTACCACATCACTTAGTCTTTTTCTTTCTAAAGGAAGCATTTTTTCATGCTTGCTATGTTTTATTTTGCAGAAATTAAATCTTAGTTACTAAAGAAATAAATTCCTAAAGACCTAAATAAATAAATAAAAAGACAAGAATCCCCCATTTTATTCTTTTAACTCATCCCCCTTGTCTTCTTTAGCTCCTTCTCCGCTTGTATAATCAGTATCGTCCATCCATGTCTCAAAGATAGTATCTGGGAACTCAAGAACAAAAGTGTTAGGGATATTCTTAAAAGTATTTTGAATCGAATCATCTCTAATTTTTGCATGTTTCTAGTAAGTTTGTTGTTGATTGTGCATGAACTTGCACATATCCATCAACATTGACAACTCTGATTTCCTTAAAGTACTTGCAAAAGTCAGCAAGGGAGTTGTATATTCAGGTTCAACACTTAGCTTGACTGGTTCTTCTTCTGGCTCAACCCTTGGTTCAGGTCTTCAATTGGTTCCTTATCAGATTCTTTTTCTTCAGTGTTTGAAACTGATTCAATTTCAATTTCATTTGTTGACTCCTGAGTACCTAGCTCAGTTGGTTCTTCTTGCTCACCTTGATTCAGCTTATGCACCTTTTCTATTAACCTTTCTAGATCATGACTTGTAATGTACCCTTGGACATATTACCCCTTCAAATTTGCTTATGTTTTAACACGAGCCCTTAAGCAAAGTGAAGTGATTAATGATGGGAAAATAAGCACTTCCTGTCTTCTTTTTAGCACAGTCATAAATCGCCTTGAGAAAAATTTTACCAACATTAATGGACTTTTCTATCAAGATTGCATATAACAAGAGCATTCGTTCCATCGAGATGGTGGAACTGTGTGAGATAGACATAAAACTGTAGCGAACAAAATAAAACCGTACCTTTGCTACTGGTTTTTGGTATTCCTTTCGGCAAGAATGGCTCCCATATTTTCTTATAATCCATTGGTATCTCGGATTTGTTACAACATCAAGAACTTGTTGAAGAAAATCCCAATTGATGTTGTTCATCAAAGGGTGGTACTCATCTTCTTCAACATTAGGTAAGTTAAACAAATCATTGATGGGCTTAGAGGTAAGAGGTACCTTTTTCTTCCGAACGGTGACCTCAGTGGCATCTTGTGTGGTCAAACTTGCATAGAACTCTCGAACTAGTTCATCATCGGGAAGTGAACGAGCATAAAAAAATCATTCCCACTTGAGAGCATTGATTGTCTTTCTATTTGGCATAGGGACAACCATCAAATCATTACTCTTTAAGTTAAAACCTTTTTCTGGCATCATAGGTTGATGTTTGAAAATTGAATCAAATTTCTCTTTCACTTCTTTATTGATCACAATCGGGTTTTCAGGAGTAGTCTTTGACGATCTAGTTCTTTTGCGAGATATGGTATTTTCTCAAAAATTCGGCAAAGTTCTGCTTACAGGGGAAGAAAAGAAATCGGCAAGTGGGTAGGGCTTGCTCGACAAACCTTACAAAGGTGAAGAGGTTGCGGCGGCGAAGGCAACGTGCTGCAGCACTGGTGGTGTGCAGCTGCGATAACGGCTACGTGCGACAGCGACATTGATGCCCCAACGATTTCTTTGCGGCAGCAATAGGAGATTTTTGCAAAGGGGAAAAGAAATAGGGTTTCTTTCGGGATTTGAGGTTGACGGCACAAGAGAAAAGTTTAGGGATTTTTTTGGGTTTAAGCAAATTACTTTGAGGGATATGAAAAATTGTAGAATGAAGAGGGGTTTATATAGGGAAAAATTAGGGCAACATGTAGCAAAAACTTAGCTACATTAGGGTTGGCGGCAATAGGTGTGGAATTTTTCCTCTTTTTACTATCTTGGGCCTCAAATTCAGACAGTATCTTACTGAAGAAACTGATTAGTACTTGGGCCAAATTTGACCCCCTTTATTAACATAAAAATTTAAAATTTAAACAAAACAAATGAAACTAAAAGAAATTTTAAATCTTAATTAGAAAATTTCTTCTCAATAAATTACATTAAATTAATTCCCAGGAAGGGTTGGAGGGGTCACAGCGGTCACGCTTAAGTTCCAATCTCCTTAGATAGAATTAATTAAGTGTACTAAATTAAGAAAATAAATCCTAATTATTTATTTATTTACAAAACAAGTTTGTGAAAAATCAAAGGTCTGTTAATTTGAACGAGGATTCAACTCGCTCAACTTCACCATCCCAATAATGCTTGAGATGTTGACTATTAACTTTAAACGTACCTCCGGAATTGTCATATAATTCAACAGCTCTATAAGAATAAACTCAATAGATGGTATAATGTCCTTTCCATCGGGATTTTAGCTTCCTAGGAAATAACTTCAGCCTTGAATTAAACAACAAAACCTTCTGACCTTCTTTAAACTCGCGAGGTCGTATATGACTGTCATGTCATCTTTGTTATCTTTCTTTAAACATTTTGGCATTCTCATAGGAAAACAACTTCAACTCTTCCAACTCATCCAATTGTAACATCCTTCTCTCACTGTCTTGTTTAAGATCAAAGTTCAATTTCTTCAAAGCCTAGTGAGCTCTATTCTCCAATTCTAATGGCAAATGACATGCCTTCCCAAAAACCAACCGATAAGGAGTCATTCCTAACGGTGTCTTAAATGTTGTTCGATAGGCCTATAATGCATTATCGAGCCTTCGAGACCAATCTTTTCTGCTGGGGTGTACTACCTTTTCAAGGATACCTTTGATTTTATGATTCACTCTTTCAACTTGCCCATTAGACTGGGGGTGATAAGCAGTAGCAATCTTGTGCTTCACATCATATTTGTCAAGCAACCACTTAAGCCATTTGTTCACAAAATTAGAACCTTCATCACTAATAATAGCTCTTGGTGTGTAACACCCCTTCCCGTATCCGTCGCCGGAACAGGGTACGAGGTATTAACAAATTATAGTATATACTATTAAATAAAACCCAACAAAAATATGGCGTGCAATTTGATCATGGATCATTATAACATATGCCATTAACAATACAAACCAATTTCAAAGGCTTCGTACAAAATGATTAGTTTGATACTATAAGTAGTAATTTAAACCTAGACAATTATGACACGTAACAAAATAACTAAGTCGCTATACATGCCATATTTCAAAATGTTGAGTTCGAGATACTGGGAGTATTGATAGTGCGGCGGATCTTCTACGATCTCTAACTCTGTGCTAGCTGGATGACACTATAAGACAAAGGAGAGAAAAGAAAGTAAGCTTATAGCTTAGTAAGTAAGTATATAAATAACAAATAAGGAATCTAATATGTTTACAACATAACTCAATTATATCATATTTTTAATTTTTCTGTTTACTCCAATTTGATCAAGCTATCCCTCCTGCGTCATGATCACTAAATAAATCATAACTCAAGTTACGAAACTTGAAATTCAAATCTGTAAAATTTCCCTGAATCTAGACTCATAAAAATTATTACTAATTTTTTTCTAGAATTTTTTGTTCAGACAATTAGTACAGTTTATTAGTTAAATTTTCCCCTGTTACACAGCTCAACTAATCTGACCTCTATTCACTTCAAATTGAATTTCTCTCAGTACACAATTCAAATAACCATGAAACCTATTTAATTTAAAACTAGACTCAATAAGGAATTTAGGCATATAAACTATATTTCTTAATTTGTTTTGTACCATTTTTAATGATTTTTCAAATTTGGAACAGGGGATCACATAGTCATCCTGAGCAAGTCTCACACAATTGTAAATATCTCAAAATATAGAATTATTTTTCTTTCTCTGTTTCTTTTATATGAAAATAGACTCATTAATATTTAATTTCACATCTCATTCAACCTCTAATTAAATTCCTTATATTTTTGGTGAATTTCCAAAATCACGTCACTGCTACTGTCCAAAACAGTTTTAATGCTAATTTCACTCTTTCACACATTCTTTATACTAACCTCATTTTAACTTACATATATATATACCACAATTCATTTTCACCACATTTCATACATCACAAGTGTAGGTCCATGACTACAATGTCACCACAAAACCATCCCGTTGAACAATTCAGATTAATCCTTGATACTTGATGGTTTCAGCACACAGCCCCACCATCATATTTCATTTAATTCGGCTCTCTTGTACACATGGTGAACACTTAGTACCACTCATGCGACCTAGCCGATTTGTCTCATAGCTCTCTTGTCTACATGGTGTCCTTCACTTGGAATCACGCATGCGACCTAGCTACATTTATCTCTCACGTAGCTCTCTTGTCTACATGGGATACATCCCGTATCACACATGTGACCTAGCTACTACATAGTATCTCGTAGCTTTCTTGTACACATGATGTACACTTGGTACCATACATGTGACCTAGCTACGCTCCCTCTATTTTATTCGATCTTTCCGAATGTTCAACCGGGATCTCTCTCTCTATTACTTATTTCTATTCTTCTAATAGTCGATTTATACTTCAACATCAGCTAGTATATATATATAATAGGCTGAAATATAAGAATGTAAATGAAATTAATGTATTATTTACATACAAACTTACCTCGGTGCAAAATATGGGAATTTTGCAATTTAGTCCAAAACGTTCTCCTTCCCCCGTTCGAGGTCGATTCCACGCCTTTCTTGATCTATAACAACATATTTAGCTCATTTAACACTCGAACTATTTATTTTAATCCAAAATCACATTATACAAAAATTACATTTTGCCCCTAACTTTACAAAATTACGATTTTGCCCCAAGACTAGGAAATTTAATTTCAGCCCTTATTCTTATGTTTAATGACCTACTGATCATTTTCTCTTCTATGGCAACATCAAATTCTCACTCTAACACATAGTTATGAACAATAGGTATTTTTATCGATTATATTGCTTTTGCTCGTTTTTGTTAAAAATCGCTTAGAAAAGATCGTTCTCCTAACTTCAAACATTCATATTCTACCATCAAACAACAAAGTACATGCCTATCATTCATGGGTAAATTTTTAAACATAAACCTTAACTCAAAATAATGGTAGAAATAAGTAAACCGAGCTACGAGGATTTCAAAAATGTGAAGAACATTAAAAACAGGGTTTGAAATCACTTACTATGAAGCTTGAAAGTTGAAGAAACCCTAGCTATGGAGGAGAGAAATTTTCGGCCCCAAAATGCCCTTACTACTAAACTTTCAAAAAAATTCCCTCCATGTCCAACTTTTGTCCATAACTTAAGAATGGGTCAAATTGCTATTTAAGACCTCCTAGTTAATATCCCAAAGCAATTTCATACTAAAAACTTCTAAAACACGAGTTTTACAATTTATTCGATTTAGTCTCTAATCTCAACTTAAGCGTGCAATGCACAGAATTTCATCACGAAATTTTCACGAAATCATGAAATCATATCATAAACCCCAAAATAATTATAAAATAATTATTTCTATCTCAGATTTGTGGTCACAAAACCACTATTCCGATTAGGCCCTAATTCGGGTTGTCACATGGTGTCCTAAATCGTGTAAACACATGCTTATGTAAGAATCGCATGACTACCTTAGCATCATTTGTAGGGTATGCTTCAGCTTCAACCCACTTGAATACATAGTCCACAACAACTAAGATGTATTTGTTCCCATACGAAGAAGGAAACAGGCCTAAAAAGTCAATGCCCCATACGTCGAATAATTCAATCTCCAAAATGTTTGTTAAGGGCATCTCATTCCTCCGTGATATGTTTTCGCTCATTTGGCATCTATCACAATTTTTTACATAAGCATCTTTAAATAGTGTAGGCCAAAAGAAACCTACTTGCAAAATCTTTTCTACGGTACGTGCACCACCAAAGTGTCCCCCACTTGGAGATGAATGGCAATGATGTAAGATCTTAGCAATCTCATTTTCAGCTACACACTTTTGGGTTATATTATCTACACACTGTTTAAACAAGAATGGGTCCTTCTAGAAATAATACCGGCTATCATGAAGGAATTTCTTCCTTTGTTAGTATGTCAATTCTCGAGGAATTATTCCACATGCAAGATAATTAGCAAAATCAGCAAACCCAAGATGTTTCATGAATTCGACTCACCTCAAATAAGTGCTCATCTGGGAAATTCTCGTTGATAGGCATATGTGATCGAGTTACCTCATCTTGCTCCAATCTCGACAGATGATCAGCTAGTTGATTTTCAACACCTTTTCTGTCTTAGATCTCAAGGTCAAATTCTTGGAGTAAAAGTATCCAATGAATTAACCTCGGTTTCGCATCTTTCTTCGTGAGCAAGTATTTAATGGCGGCATGTTTAGTAAATACTGTAACTTTGGTACCTATAAGATATGAGTGGAATTTGTCAAAAGTAAAAACTATAGGAAATAGTTCCTTTTTAGTTATCGTATAATTGAGTTGGGCTCCGATTAATGTTCTACTTGCATAGTAAATTAGGTGGAACACTTTATTCCTTCTTTGACCCATCACAGCTCCAACAGCATAACCACTTGCATCGTACATCAACTCAAAAGGTGTGCTCCAATCTGGTGTAATGATTATTGGGGCTGAGATTAACCCTTTTTTCAGCTCTTCAAAAGCTTCTAAACATGATTTGTTGAAATTGAACACTGTATATTTCTCTAACAATGAACACGGTGGTTTAGAAATTTTCGAAAAATCTTTGATAAACCTTCAGTAAAAATCGGCATGGCCGAAGAAACTTCTGACTCCTTTCATATTCATTGGGGCCAGTAATCTTTCAATTACGCCCATCTTTGCTTTGTCAACTTCAATTCCTTTCTTTGAAATTCTATGCCCTAAGACAATCCCTTCCTTAACCATAAAATGGCATTTCTCCTAGTTAAGGACTAGATTCGTCTCTTCTCATCTCTTCAGTACCTTAGCTAAATTACTCAAACAAATATCATAAGTGTTACCAAAAACAGAAAAATTATCCATGAAACCCCAACAAAGTTTTCAACCATATCAGTGAATATTGCCATCATGCATTGTTGGAATGTTGCAGGTGCATTGCATAAACCAAAAGGCATTCGCCTAATAGCAAACGTACCGTACGGACAAGTAAAGGTTGTTTTATGTTGGTCTTCTGGAGCGAAATCTATTTGGTTATATCCCGAATAACCATCTAAAAACAATAGAATTCATTACCTGCCAGTTGATCTAACATCTGATCCATAAAAGACAACGAAAAATGGTCCTTCCGAGTGGCTTTCTTCAACTTTCTGTAGTCAACACAAATTCTCCAACCAGTAACAGTTCTTGTTGGGATCAATTCTTTACACTCATTCTCAACAATCGTAATTTCACCTTTCTTTGGCACACACTGTACCGGACTTACCCATGAACTATCTAAAATTGGATAGATGATTCCTACATCTAACCATTTGATCACTTCCTTTCTCACAACTTCCTTCATAATAGGATTAAGCTTATTTGCCCATCAATTTGAGCTTTTTCACCTTCCTCTAGAATAATTTTATGCATGCAAAATGAAGGGCTTATACCTCGAATATCAGCTATAGTCCAACCAATTGCTTTCCCAAATTTCTTTAGAACAGAAATTAATTGCTCCTCTTGATCTTTTGTCAGCTCAGCTGAAATAATCACAGGTAAAGTAGAATAATTACCTAAATAAACATATTTCAAATGGAAAGAAAGTACCTTTAGTTCGAGTGTAGGTGGTTCTTCGATTGACAATTTGGATTACACAAATTCTCTGACTTCCAACTCCAACAGTTCAAACTGATTGGATTGAATAAAATTCCTCGAGTTGGCTTCCATCACAGCCATGTTTTCTTCACCTTCTTCATCCTTCAAAGGGTCAAACCCTAAGGCTTTCTCCAATGGATCTTCTTCAATAAGCCTTTCCACAGAAATCAAGGTTTCTATTTCTTCCATAACTGAGCATTCTTTTGTCGGATTGGGAAATTTCATCGCTTTAAGAATGTTAAAAGTTACCTGATTGTCTTAAACTCGCACGGTGAATTCGCCTTTCTGCATATCAATTAACATTCTTCCCATGGCTAGGAAAGGTCTCTCAAGGATAATTGGTACTTCCTTATCTGCTTCAAAATCTAGAATAATGAAATCAACAAGAAAAATAAATTTATCGACACTTACCAAAATATCCTCGATCTTTCTTTCGGGGTATGCTAAAGATCGATCCACTAGCTGGAGCGTCACAGTTGTAGGTCTTACTTCTTCTATCTCTAGCATATTGAAAATAAATTTAGGCATCAAGTTGATACTTGCTCCTAAGTCACACAAAGTTTTACCATAATAAGATTCACCAATGTTACAGGGTATTGTAAAGCTTCTTGAATCCTTCAATTTCGGTGGCATCCTGTTCTGCAGGAACATACTGCACTCCTTTGTCAGAGTGACAGTCTCATGCTCACTCAATTGTTTTTTCTTGGATAGTACATCCTTCATAAACTTCACATAATTCAGCATTTCTTCTAAAGCCTCCACCAATGGAATATTGATGTGTAATTGCTTCAGAACAACCAAAAACTTCTTGAATTGCACCTCCTGTTTCTACTTGTGTTGCTACAATCTTTGTGGATATGGAGGTGATGGAATTTTTGGTTGAACCGGACCACTCTTCTGAGTAGGTAAATCTGCATCCAAAGAAGATGTTAAAAGTATCTGAATTCACTAAATTAGGATTTACCTTGTCAGTCTTTGCAGATTCTGACTCTTTTGGTGTAGGGACTTCAACAGCTGGTTGATTTTCCTCCTTTTCAACAATCTCATCCTCAACATCAATCAATCGGGGTTCCAGAATTTTACCACTTCGCAATGCCACTGCCTTGATTGTTCTTTACCCAAATTTCTTGGATTCTCAGTATCGCTTGGCAAGGTTCCTTGTGGTATATTACGAAGCTCCGTAGCTAACTAACCCATTTGGTTTTCCAAATTTTTTAGTGCTGCTGCTTGACTCTGGATCAAAGCGTCATTCTTTGCCATGTATGCTTTCAACAAGTTTTCCAAACTATTTAATGATTCAGCTTGAGGTGGTTTTGGAGCTTGCTAATTAAACCCCTGAGATTGGTTGGGTCTATGCTGCATAAAGTTGTTGTTTGGTCCACTTCCTTGGTTGGTCCAAGAAAAGTTGGGGTGATTACACCATGAAGGATTATAGAAGTTGGACTGGGGTCCTTGTCCACTCTTATTTTGATGTTGGTTCCCCACATAGTATACTGACTCGGGATTCAATGGGCAATTCTTGAAAAAATGACTTTCCCCACAGTACAAAGGAAACTACTTCAAACGGACTTGGTGGCTGAGCTGCAAAATTATTAGCACCATTAGCGGTAAACTACTTTAACATAGAGGAAATAGACGATACCTGAGCTGATAACAAAGTGACACTTCATGAACTCCGACTACACGTCTTCCTGAAGCTATTCGATTTGTTGGCCATTGATAGTTGTTGCTCGCGATCCTCTCGATGATCTCATAAACCTCATTATAAGACTTAGAAAAAATTGCACCATTCGCAGAAGCATCTACCATCAATCTTGTATGTGCATTGAGACAATTATAGAATGTCTCCAACTGGATACAATGAAGAATCCCATGATGAGGACACTTACAAAGTAACTCCTTGAATCACTCACAAGCCTCATACAAAGACTCGTTATCCAATTGTTGGAAAATTGTGATCTCGTTCCTCAACTTAGCATTTTTGCGAGGCGAGAAATACTTAACCAAAAATCTCTTTGCTAATTCTTGCCATGTAGATATAGAACTTGATGGCAATGAATTGAGCCATGCTCATACTCGATCTCGCAAAGAGTACGGAAACAACTTTAACCTCAGTGCATCTTCAGTCACACCGGCTATCTTGAATGAGTGGATCTTCCATGGGCATACCACTAAATTGGCCCACCGTTTGTAGCATTTGAAGTTGTGATAGCCCAAAACTGACCCTAGCCGGGAAGTGGTTTCGGGACCGCTAAACCGAGTCACCGAAATGTTTGAATGTAAAATTTATTGTCTAGAATATGTAATTATGAATGTGTGAAAATTTCAAGTTCCGATTTAGCCGATTGCATGTGAATTCAGTTAGTAGGACTTGTGTGACACTTTTGAAAAGTGAAAGGCTAATCTATAAGGACCTAATAGTGCATGTAGTCAAAGGGGAGGACTTGCATGTCAAATTTCCCCCTCAAGTTGTAGTGGCCGGCCATGACAAGGAATCATGGGCTAAACAAGTCATGAAACATGTTTTGTTGGGCATTAGGGAGAAATAATAAACAAATAAGCATGGGTAATAAAGAAAGAAAAGAAAAAAAAAATGTGAGTGTGAGTGTGAAACCCCATTGCCGTGTATTGTAGATGAAAAAAGAAAAAATTGTTCATCCAACCTTGCATTCTCTCTTGATCGAAAATACTAGAGGAAGGAAGGAATTTTGCTTCATGTTTGTTTTGGAAGAGGATTAGGAAGAGGTTGGCTAAACTTGCATCAAGATTAAGGTATGTTTGAGATTGTGCCATGAAATTCATGCATGTTTTTAGTTGCTAGCTTGATGTTCTTGGTAGCCCATGGTTCAAATCTTTGCAATGTCATGGGAATGAAATTCGCCAAAGTAAATGTGGTGTAAATGCCATTGCATGCTAAATATCAAGCTTGATAATGATACATGTGATGGGGGCATTGAGGACTCTTAGATTTTCTTTTAGCATTTTGAATGAGATGCTAAGTTTTTGTTTAATCATGACCAAAATTATGGTGTTGTGATGTATTCGCCATGGTACATCCAAAAGTGTGATTTATGCTCATTGCATGGAAAGTAAGATTTGTGTTTTGAAATTTTGTTCGTGTTTAGTTACAATCAACTTGAGATTCGGCTCTAGCATATATATATGTATATATGTTGTACATGATGTATTGGTATGACATATATACTATTTCAAGGTGTATATTTGCTTGTGATGATGTTTCGATCATGAAGGAAATGATAGATGTGTATTGAGTTACATTATGGAATGCATTAGTTAGTAAATGTATGCTGTTTTTTTTGGTGTGGTATAAAGTGTATAATTGGCCTCAACATGGACATGCATATTCGGCCACATGAGGGGAAATTGGTGTGCATGCACTCGGTTAGAGGCAAGCATATTGATGCCTATTCTTGGCTTAGAAAATTCGGCTAAGAGGAATATTAACTAATGTGTTGAGTTCGACTCATGATTTCGTACATATGCGACTTTGATGCCAAATGAGTATATATATTGGCTAAGTACCTTGAATTCCTCTTTCGATGCTCAAATGATTAAATCAATTTATTTGTCAAATTAAGCTCAAGAGCAGAGGGGAGCTAAATCCGATAAAGGGAAGGAAAAAGTAGTCGAGTAGCCGTCGAAATCGCTCGACAACATCCAAGGTAAGTTCTTGAGTAATAGAGCTTAAATTTGAAATGATTAGATCATGTTTAAAGCAAATTAAAATCATGCTCTTTGTGTGTGGCTATTGAGCCGAAATTGCAAGTGTAAAAGTGCCTTGTGTTTGAGTTTTGCTATTGAAAATGAAATACGAATGTGTCATAATTTATTGACAATTGTGCTCGGTTATTGAATGATGTCCGGCTAAGTCCCAAGGCTTTGTGCTAAGTGACTATATCCGGACTAGGATCCGAAGGCATTCGTGCGAGTTAATAAATCCGGCTAATCCAAGGCTTTGTGCAAGTTACTAAACCGGGTTAAGTCCCAAGGCATTCGTGCAAGTCGCTATAACCGGCTTCGTCCGAAGGCATTTGAGCGAGTCGTTATATCCGGTTAAATTCAAGGTACGTGATTCTAGAATAAGCAATCTTGCTGTAAAATTTCAGTTAATGCGCTTGAGAAAAATTCCAGCAATGAGGTATGTTCATATGAGCTTGAATCGTTGATTCCTTGAATAATATTCGCTCAGTCGAGTAATGAGTTTCCGGTATGTGACTAAGGTGATCCCTTATGTATGATCATAGGGGTTGAAATGTGAAATGAGTATGATATTGAGAGTTTGTACATATGAAATTATCCGTTAGCTTTATGAATGCTAAGCTTTTGTTGTGCTGGAACTTCTTGCTCAAACTTACTAAGCATAAATTGCTTACTCCGTTTCCTCTGTTTCTCTGTCTTATAGATTTTGCTCGTTAGCTATCGGATTCGGGATCCTTGAAGTCGAAGTCATCCATACTATCAAAGCCCCATTTTGGTACTCTTTTAGTTGAACTTTGGATATGGCATGTATAGGACTACCCTCGGTTGTTTTCAAGTGCTTTTGTGATGTATATATGTACGGCCATGCAAAATGGTTCGTAAAAGTGGAGTACTGAATTAGACCATTTGTGGTTTGTAATTTTATATGGTTTCATGATGTTATTATGGATTGGAATGGGAGTGTTGGTCACATGATCAGCCATTGGAATGGCTAAACATGATCATAGGAGGACCTATGTATGACTAGACTATAGTTGGTCCATGGAAACTACAAAATAGGTAAGGCCTACCTTAAAAATGGATGCTGCCAAGTTGCAGTGACGTGGATGTGAAAAATCACCAAAATTTGTAGGAAGGGTATTAAATTGTGAATAAGTTATGTAAACGAACCTTGACGAGTCTATTTTCATATGAAAGTAACGAAACGATCATATGAACAGTATACCGAGAGATATTAAAGTTCTCGTGAGACAGGGCCAGAACGGTTTCTGGGTCCCCTATCGCGACTTTGAAAATTTACTATAAATTATCCAGAAAGAATTAGAAGTCATGCCTTATATGTGCAGATTCCATTTTGAGTCTAGTTTCATTAGAAAAAACGGAACCAGTATTAAAGCCCTGTACAGAGAGATATTCAAGTTGTAACGCGCAAAGGTCAGCATAGTCGACCCCTGTAACATGGGTGACTTTAACTAATAAACTGTACCAATTGGCCCAACCAAAAATTCTAGAAATAAATCCATGGATGGATATATGAGTCTAAATTCAGGGAAAATTTACGAAATCAGTTTCCGAGTTTTGAAACTCAAGATATGATTTTTAAGGCGACGGTGACGCAGTTTCCAGCCTGTCTGGAAATGCCGAATTGGTCGGTTCTTTAAGAGGATTTGTCTCGTTAACCCCTCGTGTCCGACACCGGCGATGGTCTCGGGTTCGGGGTGTTACAGAAACATCACTGGTTTCAATTTGAATTGGGTTGCCTCAATATCAGGCCTTCTAATTCCCGGATTTAAGTTATTGAAAAGCGGCACAGCATATTGTCTAATGCATCGATCCTTATCATCGGCAATGAGGATAGGATTTCGTACATGTTCGGCTTTATTACCTTGGTCTTGATTTTGATTTCCAAGGTCCATCTCGTTTGTCTCTGAGCTATTTGTTCACGTCTTCTTTGTCTAAAAGTTTGCTCAATTTCAGGGTCTACTGGGAGTAAATCGATAATCCGATCTATGCTCATAAACCCCTAAAAAATCATAAAATTAAAAAGAATAAGTTAGTAATGTTAAAAGTAACCAAATTGAAAATAAATAATTTTACAAAAAATGACTATGGCAACAGTTGACAATCCCCGGCAACGGCTCCAAAAACTTGTAACGCTCGGGTTTGTGCAAGTGTACACAATCGTTATCAAGTAATAAGTAAGTATCGAGTTATCGTCTCCACAAGGATTGTATTTGTGCTAAGTCACTTAATTTGTAAAAATGTATTAACAATTTGGTAAATAAAAACAATATAATTGAGAAGTGACGAAAAATTAAGTATATGAAACTAAATGCAATGATCCCTAATGCAATTTATCCTAAGTATGCAAACTATATGAATGAGATAGATTTTAGCAGAATTAACACAATAAGCAACAACTATAACATAAATAAGCTAAGACAATTACTTTAATTAAACTCAAATTATTATCAACATGCTTATCAATATTCGGAAAAACATTCAATGGCAACTCGATCTTTCATGAGTTTGGAAACCACGTTAGGTTCTTTTGGAATCATTTACTTAGAAAATACGTATTTTACTGATCCTTATTTACTAAGGGTTTCTTAGTATTTGTGCGAGGTAACAAGGACGTGTTAGGTTTGAAACAGTTTAATCACACAAATCTAAAAACTATGCAGATAACAGAGCCTGGTTAGGGATGTTATGCAACCTGCAATTTCATTGGGTTAGGATCTAAATCGAGCATGCTCATTTCAATTATGCATCCATTAGCTGTTGTCTGGTTAGGATCACTTAGCTAATTCAGGTGCATTTCAATCACGTATGAACGAAATACAGACTTGATTTTAATTGAAAACATGATCGATTTAGGCACAAATATTATAAGCATGAATCAAATAATTATTATTAAATCAAAACAATCATCCTAGCTTAAATAAAATTAAGCTATCATTGTTGTAAACAAGAACAAAGAACACATAGCAAACATTCTTGAATTAAATTAAAGTAAGAAAGATTAAACCCAATTCAAAGTGGTTGTCACCCAATACTCTGACTGATGAGGGCTCCTTCGTTCCTTCGCTTTGCTCCTTTGCTGATGGCTCTTCGAGTGGCCAACCAAGTGTAACACCCCGTACCCGAGTCCGTTACCGGAGTCGAACACAAGGTGCACACAGACTTAACTTAATTGTTTTCACAGTCCATTTAAAAAAAAATTTCCAGACAAGCTAGTTACTGCATCACTGTCGCCTTAAAAATCATATCTTGAGTTTCAAAACTCGAAAATCAGTTTTGTAATTTTTTCCTGAAACTAGACTCATATTTCCATCTACAAATTTTTTTCTAGAATTTTTGGTCAAGCAAATTAGTACAGTTTATTAGTTAAAGTCTCCCCTATTTCAGGGTTTGACTACACTGACCTTCATGCATTACAACTTGGATATCTCCCTGTACAGGGCTTTAATACTGATGCCGTTTGTTTCTATAGAAACTAGACTCAAATAGTAATCTATACATATATGGCATGACTCCTAATTATCTCTGGTTAATTTACAATGAATTTCCAAATTCGGAACAGGGAATCCAGAAACTGTTCTGGCCCTGTTCCACGAGAACTTTAATATCTCTTAACATATAACTCATATGACCATTTCGTTTCTTCCATATGAAAGTAGATTCATCAAGGTTCATTTAAATAATTTATTCCCCATTTAATTCCATTCCTACAAATTTTAGTGATTTTTCAAATCCACACCACTGCTACTGTCAGCATCTGTTTTCAAGGTAAACTTTACCTATTTCGTGGTTTCCATGGACCAACTAGAGTTTTGTCATACATAGGTCCACATATAATCATATTTAGCCATTCCAATGGCTGATCATTTGCCCAACACTTCCATTCCAGTCCATAGTCACATCATGAAACCATACATATATACATAAACACAAATGGTCTAATGCCATACTCCACTTCTACGAGCCATTTTCGCATGGCCGTACACACATATCATCAAAAAGTACTTGAAAAACAACAAAGGGTAGTCCTATACATGCCATTTCAAAGCTCAACCAAAATTGTACCAAAAGGGGCTTTGATAGTGTGGGAGACTTCGACTTCCAAAAATCCCGAGTCCGATGAATGACGAGCCAAAATCTATAAAACAAAGAAACAAAGAAACGGAGTAAGCAATTTATGCTTAGTAAGTTTTGAGCGAAGAATTTAAGCACAACAGAGGTATAGCATTCATATAACTAAACGGATAATTCCGTATATACATACTTTCAAATCATTTCTACTTTACATTCCAACCCCTATGTTCATACATAAGGGATCATCTTAGCCAAATACGGAAGCTCATTACTCAACCGAGCGAATATTGTTCAAGGAACTCAACTATTCCAATGCACATACTGAACATACCTCATTGCTGGAACTTTTCAAGCGTATTAACTGGGATTTTTACAGCAAGATCGTTCATTTCGAATCACGTACCTTGAATTTAACCGGATATAGCGACTCGCTCGATTGTCTTGGGACATTGCCCGGTTATAGTGATTCGCATAATTGCCTTGAGAATTAGCCCGGATTTAGTAACTTCGCACGAATGCCTTGGGACTTGACCGGTTTTGGTAACTCGCACAAATGCCTTGGGACTTAACCCGGTTTTGGTAACTCGCACAAATGCCTTGAGAATTGACCGGATTTAGTCACTTAGCACAAAAGCCTTGGGACTTAGCCGGACACCATTGAATAAACATGCACATTTAACACTAAATCATGACACATTCGTATTTCATTTTCATTAGCAAAACTCAAATACAATACACTTATCACTCTTGCACATTTCGGTTCAATATCCACACACAAAGAGCATGATTTGATTTACTTGAGACATGATCTAAGCAAATCATAATTTAAGCTCTATTACTCAAGAACTTACCTCGGATGTTGTCGAATGATTCGATGGCTATTCGACCACTTTTTCCTTCCCTTTATCGATTTAGCTCCCTTTGCTCTTGAGCTTAATTTAACAAATAAATTGATTTAATCATTTGAGCATCGAAGAGGAATTCAAGGTACTTAGCCCACATATTTTCATTAGACATTAAAGTCACATATGTACGGAGATCATGAATCAAACTCAACACATTAGTTAGTACTCTCCTTAGCGAATTTTCTAAGCCAAGAATAGGCATCAATATGCTTGCCTCTAACCGAATGCATGCACACCAATCCCCTCATGTGGCCAAATATGCATGTCCATGTTGAGGCCAATTATACACTTAATACCACACATAAGCGGCATACATTTTACTCACTAACGCATTCCATATTGTAACTCAATACGCATCAATCATTTACTTCATAACCAAACATCATCATATGTAAATATATACCTTGAGATAGTATATATGTCATACCAATACATCATGTGCAAACATATATATATATATATATATATATATGCTAGAGCCGAATCTCAAAGTTGATTATAACTAAACATGAACATAAATCCAAAACACAAATCTTACCTACCATGCAATAAGCATAAATTATACTTATGGATGTACCATGGCCGAATACATCACAACACCATACCATTTCGATTTTGGTCATGGTTAAACAAAGAACTTGATGTCTCACTCAAAATGCTAAAAAGAAAGTCCAAGAGCCATCAATCCACCATCACATGTATCATTAGCAAGCTTCATATTTAACATGCAATGGCATTAACACAAAATCCACCTTGGCGAATACCATCCCCATGACATAGCAAGGATTTGAACCATGGCTAATAAGAACATCAAGTTAGCAACCAAAGACATGCATGAATCTCATGGCACAACATCAAACATACCTTAATCTTGATACAAGTATGGCCAAACCTCTTCCTAATCCTCTTCCAAACCAAACATGAAGCAAAAACTCCCTCCTTCTTCCTTAGAATTTTTGGCCAAGAGAGAATGAAGAGGATGAACTAATTTTTTTTTTCTTCCCTTTCATTATTCAATTCCCATGCTCATTATTTTATTTTTTTCTAACATACACCATTGTCACAACATGTTTTATGACATGTTTTTGCCCATAATCCCTTGTCATGGCCGGCCACTAGCTATTAGGGGGGGAAATTTGACATGCAAGTCCTCCCTTTTGATTACATGCACTATTAGGTCCTTATAGATTAGCCTATCACATTTCAAAAGTGTCACACAAGTCCTAATAACTGAATTCACATGCAATCGACTAAATCGAAGCTTGAAATTTTCACACATTCATAAATACATATTATAGATAATAAATATTACGCTCAAACATTTCGGTGACTCGGTTTAGCGGTCCGAAACCACTTCGACTAGGGTCAATTTTGGGCTGTCACAACTCTCCCCACTTAAGAAATTTTTAGCCATTCCAATGGCTGATCATTTGCCCAACACTTCCATTCCAGTCCATAGTCACATCATGAAACCATACATATATACATAAACACAAATGGTCTAATGCCATACTCCACTTCTACGAGCCATTTTCGCATGGCCGCATACACATACATCACAAAAAGTACTTGAAAAACAACAAAGGGTAGTCCTATACATGCCATTTCAAAGCTCAACCAAAATTGTACCAAAAAGGGGGCTTTGATAGTGTGGGAGACTTCGACTTCCAAAAATCCCGAGTCCGATAGCTGACGAGCCAAAATCTATAAAACAAAGAAACAAAGAAACGAGTAAGCAATTTATGCTTAGTAAGTTTTGAGCGAAGAATTTAAGCACAACAGAGGTATAGCATTCATATAACTAAACGGATAATTCCGTATATACATACTTTCAAATCATTTCTACTTTACATTCCAACCCCTATGTTCATACATAAGGGATCATCTTAGCCAAATACCGGAAGCTCATTACTCAACTGAGCGAATATTGTTCGAAGGAACTCAACTATTCCAATGCACATACGAACATACCTCATTGCTGGAACTTTTCAAGCGTATTAACTGGGATTTTTACAGCAAGATCGTTCATTTCCGAATCACGTACCTTCGGAATTTAACCGGATATAGCGACTCGCTCGATTGTCTTCGGGACATTGCCCGGTTATAGTGATTCGCACAATTGCCTTCGGGAATTAGCCCGGATTTAGTAACTCGCATACGAATGCCTTCGGACTTGACCGGTTTTGGTAACTCGCACAAATGCCTTCGGGACTTAACCCGGTTTTGGTAACTCGCACAAATGCCTTGAGAATTGACCGGATTTAGTCACTTAGCACAAAAGCCTTGGGACTTAGCCCGACACCATTCAATAAACATGCACATTTAACACTAAATCATGACACATTCGTATTTCATTTTCATTAGCAAAACTCAAATACAATACACTTATCACTCTTGCACATTTCGGTTCAATATCCACACACAAAGAGCATGATTTGATTTACTTGAGACATGATCTAAGCAAATCATAATTTAAGCTCTATTACTCAAGAACTTACCTCGGATGTTGTCGAATGATTCCGATGGCTATTCGACCACTTTTTCCTTCCCTTTATCGATTTAGCTCCCTTTGCTCTTGAGCTTAATTTAACAAATAAATTGATTTAATCATTTGAGCATCGAAGAGGAATTCAAGGTACTTAGCCCACATATTTTCATTAGACATTAAAGTCACATATGTACGGAGATCATGAATCAAACTCAACACATTAGTTAGTACTCTCCTTAGTCAATTTTCTAAGCCAAGAATAGGCATCAATATGCTTGCCTCTAACCGAATGCATGCACACCAATCCCCCTCATGTGGCCAAATATGCATGTCCATGTTGAGGCCAATTATACACTTAATACCACACATAAACGGCATACATTTTACTCACTAACGCATTCCATATTGTAACTCAATACGCATCAATCATTTACTTCATAACCAAACATCATCATATGTAAATATATACCTTGAGATAGTATATATGTCATACCAATACATCATGTGCAAACATATATATATATATATATATATATATGCTAGAGCCGAATCTCAAAGTTGATTATAACTAAACATGAACATAAATCCAAAACACAAATCTTACCTACCATGCAATAAGCATAAATTATACTTATGGATGTACCATGGCCGAATACATCACAACACCATACCATTTCGATTTTGGTCATGGTTAAACAAAGAACTTGATGTCTCACTCAAAAATGCTAAAAAGAAAGTCCAAGAGCCATCAATCCACCATCACATGTATCATTAGCAAGCTTCATATTTAACATGCAATGGCATTAACACAAAATCCACCTTGGCCGAATACCATCCCCATGACATAGCAAGGATTTGAACCATGGCTAATAAGAACATCAAGTTAGCAACCAAAGACATGCATGAATCTCATGGCACAACATCAAACATACCTTAATCTTGATACAAGTATGGCCAAACCTCTTCCTAATCCTCTTCCAAACCAAACATGAAGCAAAAACTCCCTCCTTCTTCCTTAGAATTTTTGGCCAAGAGAGAATGAAGAGGATGAACTAATTTTTTTTCTTCCTTTCATTATTCAATTCCCATGCTCATTATTTTATTTTTTCTAACATACACCATTGTCACAACATGTTTTATGACATGTTTTTGCCCATAATCCTTGTCATGGCGGCCACTAGCTATTAGGGGGAAATTTGACATGCAAGTCCTCCCTTTGATTACATGCACTATTAGGTCCTTATAGATTAGCCTATCACATTTCAAAAGTGTCACACAAGTCCTAATAACTGAATTCACATGCAATCGACTAAATCAAGCTTGAAATTTTCACACATTCATAAATACATATTATAGATAATAAATATTACGCTCAAACATTTCGGTGACTTCGGTTTAGCGGTCCCAAACCACTTCCCGACTAGGGTCAATTTTGGGTGTCACAACTCTCCCCACTTAAGAAATTTTTGTCCCGAAAATCTTACCGTAAATAGGTTTGGGTATCGCTCTTTCATAAAGTTCTCGGTTCCCAAGTAGCTTCTTCCATCCCGTGTTTGAGCCATAACACTTTTACTAACGGAACCCTTTTGTTTAGCAACTCCTTCACTTCACGAGCTAGGATACGAATCGGTTCTTCTTCATAACTCATATCGGCTTGAATTTCGACCTCGATGGACTAATTATATGCGATGGATCGATCTATAGCGTCAAGCATCGAAACATGAAAGACGCCGTGAATCTTCTCAAGTTCGGGAGGCAAAATCAATCGATATGCAATTGGACCGACTCGTTCGGAGACTTCATATGGCCCGATGAACCTCGGACTCAATTTGCCTTTACGGTCAAATATGAGTATCTTTTTCCAAGGCGAAACTTTAAGAAACACTTTATCTCCCACGATACTCAATGTCTTTTCGTTTCAAATCCACAGACGATTTCGATGACTGCGGTACGTCTTTAAACTTTCACGGATTACTTTTACTTTCTGTCAAAGATCTTTAATCAAGTCCACTCAGAAAATTTTACTTTCACCGAGCTCGGTCCAAAACAATGGTGTACGGCATTTACGATCGCACAAAGCCTCGTAAGGTGCCATCTTAATACTTGATTGAAAACTATTGTTGTAAGTTAATTCAATCAAAGGTAAATATCGTTCCCATGAACCATCGAACTCGAGGATGCAACATCTCAACATATCCTCAAGTATCGAATTATCCGCCGGATTGACCATCAATTTGTGGATGAAAAGCGGTGCTAAAATGTAGCTTGGTACCCAAAGCTTCTTGCAATTTCTTCCAAAATCGCGAGGTGAATCTCGGATCTCTATCCGACACAATGTAAATCGGTACCCGTGTAATCTCACAACTGAGAAACGCATAATTCAAATGAGTTTATCCAATGAAAAATCCGACGCATGGGGATAAAGTGAGCCGACTTAGTCGGTCTATCAACAACAACCCAAATCGCATCCTTCTTACTTGCGGACAATGGCGTCCGGACACAAAGTCCATTGTGACTCGATCCCATTTCCACTCGGGTATCTTGGTCGGTGAAGTAATCTCAAGGCACTTGATGTTCCGCTTTCACTTGTTGACATATTAAACATCTCAAACAAAGTCGGAGATGTCTCGTTTCATACCATGCCACCAAAACCGACGTTTCAAATCGTTGTACATCTTCGTACTCCCGGGTGAATTGACATTCGGCTACAATGGGCTTCGTTCAGAATCATCGAAATGAGTTCAATTCCTTGGAACACACAAACGACTTCGAACCTCAAACAATCATCATCATCAATTTGAAACTCCGATTCCTTGTTCGAACACACTCGGCCGCTTTGCAACCAATTCATCATCGACTTTCGAGCTTCACGAATTTGATGAATCAATAATGGTTTGGCTTTTAATTCACTACTAACACATTGTCGTAGAAACGAGACAAGTGTACATTCATCTTCATAAAGCTTAAAAAGTGATTTTCGCTTAAGGCGTCGCAACCACATTAGCCTTTCCCGGTGATAATCAATGACCAGCTCATAATCTTTCAACAACTCAAGCCAACGCCTTTGTCGTAGATTCAAGTCTCTTTGAGTCATCAAATATTTGAGACTTTTGTGATCCGAAAATACATGGCACTTCTCACCAAATAAGTAATGTCGCCATATTTTCAAGGCGAATACGATGGCGACTAATTCGAGATCATGGGTCGGATAATTCTTCTCATGTGGCTTTAATTGTCTCGACGATAGGCCACAACTCGACCCTCTTGCATCAATACGCAACCTAACCCAAGTAGGGAGGCGTCACTATAGATGACAAACTCTTTGCCCGATTCGGCCGCACTAAAATTGAAGCTTAGTCAAATAAGTTTTCAGTTGATCAAAACTTTTTCGACATTTTCCGTCCATTCGAACTTAACATCTTTTTGAAGTAGCCGTCATGGGTATGGCTATCATTGAGAATCCTTTTACAAACCGTCGGTAGTAAAGCAAGTCCCAAAAAGCTCGAACCTCAAGAATATTTCTGAGGCTTCCAGTTAAGTATGGCTGAAATTTTGCTCGGTCGACTCGAATACCCGTCGCAGATACCACATGACCCAAGAAGCTAACCTCTCTTAACCGAACTCACACTTGCTGAACTTAGCATATAACTGCTTATCCCGTAAAATTTGCACCCTAATCTCGTGTGTTCAAGATGTTCGGTCTCATCTCTTGAATAGACCAAGATGTCATCAATGAACACAACTACTGAACCGGTCCAAATATCGTCAAGATCCGATTCATCAAATCCATAAATACCGTAGGGCATTAGTGAGCCCGAACGGCATCACTAAGAACTCAGAGTGACCGTACTCGCTCGAAAGCGGTTTGGGTACATCCGAATCTCGAATCCAAGAATCGATAATAACCCGATCTCAAATCTATCTTTGAAAACACCGAGGCTCCCTTTAGTTGATCAAACAAATCATCAATACGCTGTAACGGATATTTATTCTTTATCGTCACTTTATTCGGTGACGATAGTCAATGCACAACCTCATGGTTCCGTCCTTCTTTTCACAAACAATACTGGTGCACCCCAAGGTGAGAAACTTGGTCGAGCAAAACCTCTATCCGTCAATTCTTGCAACCGAGCTTTCAACTCCTTTAACTCGGTTGGTGCCATACGACACGGAGCTATCGAAATTGGCGAGTCCCCGCACAAGCTCAATACCAAACTCTATCTCCGAACAGTGGCAAACCGGTAATTCTTGGGAAAAACATCCAGTATTCACAAACCACCCGCATGATTCGGTTTTATTTCTAACTCCTTATCATCAAGTACATACGCAAGGTATGCTTCGCACCCCTTTCTTACATATTTCTGGGCCAACATTGATGATATTACAGATGGCAACCCCTTTAAGTCCGTAGACTCAACTCAGATCATCTCGTTATTTGTGCACCTCAAATCCATAGTCTTGCTTTTGCAATTCACAACCGCATCATGCACGATCAACCAATCTAAACCGAGGATAATATCAAATTCGTCAAACGCAACAAAGATCAAGTCCGCGGAAACAGAACCTCGAATTACTAGGGGCATTTCTTACACACTTTGTCGACAAGCACGTAACGACCCAAGGGATTTGACACCGAATTACGAACTCGAGACTCAATAGGTAAAGTCTTCTTTGGATGCTAAGGTTTCGCATATATAAGAATGAGTAGAACCAGGTCAATCAAAGCAATCACATTAGTATCAAAGAGAGTGAAAGTACGGTAATAACATCTCGGCGGGAAGCATCCTCACGTGCACGTATGGCATAAGCCCTAGCAGAGCGCCGAGCCTCGGATCTGGTCGTAGCATCTCTAGATCCTCTCTGACCACCACTAGCATTGCCCGTATTTCTAGATGGTCTACCTCGAGCAGTGGTAGCGCCCGGTTTCCCACTCTGATCTACATTCTGTTCAGACAACCTTGGGCAATCTTTAATGAAGTGGTCAACTGATCCGCACTTGTAACAGGAGCGGTCACGGAATCTACAACTTCCAGAATGCCATTTGCCACAATGCTGACACTCCGTTCTGTCTCGACGTTCATTCCCAACACCGGCGCATCAAGTGCCTCGTGTACCCACAGGGGTCGATCACTATCTCGCCTAAAAGGCCAAGTGCCTCTAGACCGCCCACATCATCACGAAATTTCTTCAATCATCGTTGAAGAGACTTTCCGAGGATCTTTACGAAACTCTAGTTCCCACATCCACTTTTTGTTTTTCTTTTCTAAGCTCTTCGACTTTACAAGCTCGCTCGACAAGTACTACGAACTCTCGTATTTCAAGAATGCCAACGAACATTTTATATCTTCATTCAGCCCATCCTCAAGCGTTTACATGATAGCCTCGGACGAAATACATTCCCGAGCGTATCTACTAAGTCTAACAAATTTTCGTCAGTAATCGATGAATCGACATAGAACCTTGCTTAAGCTCAAGAAATTCCTTCCGTTTTTGATCAACAAATCTCGATCGATATACTTTTTCGAAACTCGGTTTGGAAAAACTCCCAAGTTACTTGCTCTCGGGCACAAATAAGTCGAGTACTCCACCAATAGTAGGCGTAATCGCGTAGCAAGGAGATAGTACACTTTAGGCATTCATCGGTGTACAAGATAGCTCATCGAGCCGGATAGTGTTGTCCAACCAAAATTCAGCTTGCTCAAGATCGTCGCTATCCGTAGCTTTAAATTCAGAGCCCCATGTTTTCGATTCATCACCTGGGGCTTATTTGGTCTTATTTGGTCGATTCACGGAGGCATTGTAGGTCTTGGGCTATGTTTGTTGGGAATGGAGGTTGTGGAGCAACAGATTAGTTCGAATGTATTGGTTGAACCAATCATTCATCACGCTATAGAAAGCTTGTCTAGCTTCATCATTTGGATTACTAGCATTAGGTTGAGAGTCCGCCGCGCTGTCCCTTGTCTTGGGAGCAGCGCTACACTCTCAAGATCATCACTACCGCTTCGGTCGGGATCGGGATCCATTACTATAAATAAACACATTTGCAAATGTCGAAATCACCACACTATCAAATAATCACATAAAATGGCATGTATAGCTAGACCCAAACGCATTACGGTAGTCCTAGAATCGACTAAACTGTAGCTCGATACCAATAAAATTGTAACACCGTGCACTCCGAGTCCGTTCGAGTCGAACACAAAGTGCATCTGAGACTTAACTTAATTGTTTTCACAGTCCATTTAAAAAAAATTTCCAGACAAGCTGGTTACTGCATCACTGTCGCCTTAAAAATCATATCTTGAGCTTCAAAACTCGAAAATCAGTTTCGTAATTTTTCCCTAAAACTAGACTCACATTTCCAGCTACATATTTTTTTCTATAATTTTTGGTCAGGCCAATTAGTACAGTTTATTAGTTAAAGTCTCCCCTGTTTCAGGGTTTGACTACACTGACCTTCATGCATTACGACTTGGATATCTCCCTGTACAGGGATTCAATACTGATGTCGTTTGTTTCTATAGAAACTAGACTCAAATAGGAATCTATAAATATATGGCATGACTCCTAATTATCTCTGGTTAATTTACAATGAATTTCCAAAGTCGGAACAGGGGATCCAGAAACCGTTCTGGCCCTGTTCCACGAGAACTTTAATATCTCTTAACATATAACTCATATGACCATTTCGTTTCTTCCATATGAAAGTAGATTCATCAAGGTTCATTTACATAATTTATTACCCATTTAATTCCATTCCTACAAATTTTAGTGATTTTTCAAATCCACACCACTGCTGCTGTCAGCATCTATTTTCAAGGTAAACTTTACCTATTTCGTGGTTTCCATGGACCAACTAGAGTTTTGTCATACATAGGTCCACATATAATCATATTTAGCCATTCCAATGGCTGATCATTTGCCCAACACTTCCATTCCAGTCCATAGTCACATCATGAAACCATACATATATACATAAACACAAATGGTCTAATGCCATACTCCACTTCTACGAGCCATTTTCGCATGGCCGCACACACATACATCACAAAAAGTACTTGAAAAACAACAAAGGGTAGTCCTATACATGCCATTTCAAAGCTCAACCAAAATTGTACCAAAAGGGGCTTTGATAGTGTGGGAGACTTGACTTCCAAAAATCCCGAGTCCGATGGTGACGAGCCAAAATCTATAAAACAAAGAAACAAAGAAACGGAGTAAGCAATTTATGCTTAGTAAGTTTTGAGCGAAGAATTTAAGCACAACAGAGGTATAGCATTCATATAACTAAACGGATAATTCCGTATATACATACTTTCAAATCATTTCTACTTTACATTCCAACCCCTATGTTCATACATAAGGGATCATCTTAGCCAAATCCGAAGCTCATTACTCAACTGGCGAATATTGTTCAAGGAACTCAACTATTCCAATGCACATACGAACATACCTCATTGCTGGAATTTTTCAAGCGTATTAACTGGGATTTTTACAGCAAGATCGTTCATTTCCGAATCACGTACCTTCGGAATTTAACCGGATATAGCGACTCGCTCGATTGTCTTCGGGACATTGCCCGGTTATAGTGATTCGCACAATTGCCTTTGGGAATTAGCCCGGATTTAGTAACTCGCACGAATGCCTTCAGGACTTAACCCGGTTTTGGTAACTCGCACAAATGCCTTTGGGACTTAACCCGGTTTTGGTAACTCGCACAAATGCCTTCGGGAATTGACCCGGATTTAGTCACTTAGCACAAAAGCCTTCGGGACTTAGCCCGGACACCATTCGAATAAACATGCACATTTAACACTAAATCATGACACATTCGTATTTCATTTTCATTAGCAAAACTCAAATACAATACACTTATCACTCTTGCACATTTCGGTTCAATATCCACACACAAAGAGCATGATTTCGATTTACTTGAGACATGATCTAATCAAATCATAATTTAAGCTCTATTACTCAAGAACTTACCTCGGATGTTGTCGAATGATTCGATGGCTATTCGACCACTTTTTCCTTCCCTTTATCGGATTTAGCTCCCCTTTGCTCTTGAGCTTAATTTAACAAATAAATTGATTTAATCATTTGAGTATCGAAAGAGGAATTCAAGGTACTTAGCCCACATATTTTCATTAGACATTAAAGGCACATATGTACGAAGATCATGAATCAAACTCAACACATTAGTTAGTACTCTCCTTAGCCGAATTTTCTAAGCCAAGAATAGGCATCAATATGCTTGCCTCTAACCGAATGCATGCACACCAATCCCCCTCATGTGGCCGAATATGCATGTCCATGTTGAGGCCAATTATACACTTAATACCACACATAAACGGCATACATTTTACTCACTAACGCATTCCATATTGTAACTCAATACGCATCAATTATTTACTTCATAACCGAAACATCATCATATGTAAATATATACCTTGAGATAGTATATATGTCATACCAATACATCATGTGCAAACACATATATATATATATATATGCTAGAGCCGAATCTCAAAGTTGATTATAACTAAACATGAACATAAATCCAAAACACAAATCTTACCTACCATGCAATAAGCATAAATTATACTTATGGATGTACCATGGCCGAATACATCACAACACCATACCATTTCGATTTTGGTCATGGTTAAACAAAGAACTTAGTGTCTCACTCAAAAATGCTAAAAAGAAAGTCCAAGAGCCATCAATCCACCATCACATGTATCATTAGCAAGCTTCATATTTAACATGCAATGGCATTAACACAAAATCCTTCTTGGCCGAATACCATCCCCATGACATAGCAAGGATTTGAACCATGGCTAATAAGAACATCAAGTTAGCAACCAAAAACATGCATGAATCTCATGGCACAACATCAAACATACCTTAATCTTGATACAAGTATGGCCAAACCTCTTCCTAATCCTCTTCCAAACCAAACATGAAGCAAAAACTCCTCCTTCTTCCTTAGAATTTTCGCCAAGAGAGAATGAAAAGGATGAACAATTTTTTCTCTTTTCTTCAACTCACGGCAAGGGGGAAACACTCACCATTCTCTTTTTTTTTTTCTTCCCTTTCATTATTCAATTCCCATGCTCATTATTTTATTTTTTTCTTACATACACCATTGTCACAACATGTTTTATGACATGTTTTTGCCCATAATCCCTTGTCATGGCCGGCCACTAGCTATTAGGGGAAATTTGACATGCAAGTCCTCCCTTTGATTACATGCACTATTAGGTCCTTATAGATTAGCCTATCACATTTCAAAAGTGTCACACAAGTCCTAATAACTGAATTCACATGCAATCGACTAAATCGAAGCTTGAAATTTTCACACATTCATAAATACATATTATAGACAATAAATATTACGCTCAAACATTTCGGTGACTCGGTTTAGCGGTCCCGAAACCACTTCCCGACTAGGGTCAATTTTGGGCTGTCACACCAAGGGTTCTTTAAAAGGCTAATTTGCTCAAAATCTTTATGCAAAGATGATGATAGGCGTGAGGGCTAATTAAGTTGAGAGAGAAGTGAATGATGAAATAGTGAAGGATGAATGAGGGATGAGGGATGATTGAAAAAAAATGAGAAAGGAGCTCTTATTTATAGGTGAGGCATGGGAGCTAGTAAAATAGGAGTGTTCATCTTTCAAAACTCCTTCCAAGGGTGGCCAGCCATGAATTGAGGGAATGTGGCTGATTTTGCTTGATTCTTGGTCAATTTGAGTGCCACAATAACTCAGGACTAAGACTCGGTCACCAGCAAATCTTCGGGCAAATCTCTAATCTCTTCAACTCTTTAAGGACCTTGTGTAATTAAACCAAAAGATGGTTTATGAACCTCCATATTCAACCGAATTTTGGGTTGACTTGGCCCTCCATTTGGACGGTTTTGTAATCAAATTAAAGCTCTCAAAACTGTCTAAAAGTAAATTAATAAGTTAAAGGACCAAAGAATTAAATTTTACCAACTTAATTAAATTAATTAAAATCCAAATTATTAATGAAATATTTTAAAATGAATTATCAAATATAATTTTATAGTTTATTATTTAATTTAATCATGCATGGCCCATTTTATGTCATAAAAATATAATATGCTCAATTTAATATAAAATTAGCCATTTTATGCATGAAAACTATAATAAAGCAAAAATTACATTTTAATGATTTTATGTCCTGTTTTCATATTTTCACATATTTCATTAATTTATTAAACAATTACTTGGTTTTAACAACAAATTTAAGTAAAAGGTGATAATTTATATAGGAAAAATCCTATATATTTTCAGGTTTACAACCACTAGTTTGCTAACTGGTTTATTTAAAAGTTTTATTTTAATTTTGGATTATTTTTTAGAGTTTGTAATTTTTGGAACTCTTTAGACTGTTTGGTTTTAAATTTGGTTTTGATTGTGTTTAGACTTTAATACTGCAAAGTTTGACAACATCACAGTTTTACGCAAACAAATGATTTTCTGAAAACACAAACTTGGTTTTCCACTCTGATAATATCAAACTTCCGCTGCAAAATAAGTTTTCTAAAAGAGCAAATCAACAATGTTTCCATAACAAGAATAATAATACATTTGATAAAATATGAATTCTTCTTAGCAACAATTAAATACGAGAAATTTGACATAACAAGATTGATTTCAAAACCTCTTCTTTGTAACACTCCTAGATTAGGCCATAACATTTCGGGCACATTTGGGGTGTTACATAGCAAGCTGGGGTCACTAGTTGGCCTAGCGAGCTGTGGCCGTTGGCTTGGGATGAGAGTCGTCTACAAGTAAAGAAAAGGGAAAAGTGAAGCTTGTTTAAAGCTTTCAACAACTTGGTGAATATTTAGAGGTCACTGTTAGTATGAACGAACCATTGTGTTAAACGAGACCTTAGGTTATTCTAAAACACCTAATCTAAGTCCCGAGTGTAAGTTTCTTACTTTAACTTTCATATTTTCTGATAAATGTTTGTGTTATATTATAAGGAGTTCACACATGCAAACCATAGTTTACATATGTAGTTTATCTAAGTATAGGATCACAGACATTATACTGCAAAGTATGTGATTGTGATATGTGTTAAATATGTGAATTAATATGCGTAATTGTGGCTATTTTGGTACTGCGATCTTTGAAAAAGTCGGATATTGTTGTCATGCCATGGAGTACTCACTTTTTTGTTTATTGATTTGGGTGAGAGGCCTTGGGATAGGTTAGGAGAAATAAGGGAATGATGAGCTAAGCTTCATTAATGAGACATGCTGGTGTGATGGAGAGTGTTAGCCTAGCGCTACACTTATGGGATATGACAGACTCTTTGAGTCAAAGTAAAGATTCATAAAGAGATCCTTTTATCCAATAGAAAATAATGTGTGAATAAGATGGTGTTTTCCAACATACTATGTTTTACTGTTTTAAGTTAACTGACAACAGGTATCTGCAAACTAGGCTTCGCGTAGATATGGTGAACCCAATTTGAAAAATAGTAACCTTGATAAAGCTCTTATTTAACTTATGTTTTTGTGTGTGCTATGCGGTTTTTCTATAAATTCACTGAGCTTATAAGAGCTCACACACTCTTTTCTAAACATTGCACACAACTAGATCGCATGGTGTGTAATAGCAAAGCGAGAAATCCAAGCGAACCATAAACACTAAATAGGTGACATAGACGAACTTTGGACTTACAGTTAATGTGGGACTCCGCTTGGGCACAAAAGTATCTCTCTATTGACTTTGCTGATTGTTCTAAAACTTAGTTTTTTTTTATGTTTTTATTCTATTTCAAGCTTGTGAACCGATAAAACTATATATATATACCTAAATGTTAAGTAAGTCAATTTCTTGTTGGTATGAATATAATTCGAAACCATGTTTGATATTTTCTTAATTTACTAGTTCATGACTAAAGTATTTAATTTCTAATCAAAGTGTTCGTCATAATTTAGAATATGAAACAATCAAAACTAATTAATTTATATAGAGTTCGCAAAAGTTGCTACGAGATGAAAAAGTTGTTGAACTGTGCAAGGTACGAACCCTAGCGTTTAACGAACTGTTACCTGTGGACCTTCAATAATGTACGATACATGAAATAGGAGGGACCATGTGATACGAGTTCGTAGAATCTAAACATAAAGGGATCATTCGTGAGACCTACCCTGTTTAAGGAGACTTATTCCATGTAGACAAGAATCCGTGAGTTGTGTACTTAGCGAGCCCTAGAATTAAGTTACTGTATGCTAACAGTCTTCTGTATGTTTACGTGTATGCATGAGTTCTCCTTTTGTTTACATGTCTAACTGTTGCGACATGCAAACCCCTTTGCCTGCGAAAGTATTGTGAGTTAAAATCTTTGAGCTCACATGTTCTTATTGTTGACATGGTATGATGGTGTGCTGAATGTTCGGTTGGAAATGAAACGAAGAGTCACTCCGGCGATTAATGTAACATTCTGGGTTCGGATTGGATCATCTCGGTCGAGTTTAGGGTGTTACAAAAAGTTTTATATGCATGCTGACCCTGATTCAAGTCTCGTTATGGATAAATTTTTATTTTTTTATAAAATTATAAAAAAAGAAAAATATTCACATAATGATATAACTTGCTTTGCAAGTAAAATAGTTTTTTTTCTTTTGTAATCCCCTAACTGAGTTGAGACTCTGTTGATGGGTGATATCAACTCAATAAAAGACTTAATAAATAGTATATATATACAAATAATAGAGATCATAACTTGTGCATATTAAAATAAAAATGTATATAATATATTAAAATGAAGCTTTGGTTGAGTGGTAAATTAAATGTTTTTCTAATCCAATTGGTGCAAGTTCAAATCTCATCATATGTATATTTTAATTGTTTTTTTAAATGAATTGATTAAAATATCATCAAATGGTACTTATTTTAATTATGAAAAGATATTTCTATAATTTTCTAACCCAGTTATTGACCCATTAAGTGTAACAACCCGAATTTTACCTTACCGAAAAAGTGTATTTTCGGGTCTCCGTTTCTGAAAAATGGATTCGTAAATATTTATTAAAAATATTTACGAAGTCAATTGAGTGGTTAATTAGAGTTTAATTAAGTAAATTTAGTTTAATTAAGAGTAATTAGGAAAATGACTAAATTGAATAAAGGATGAAAGTTGAATTGTAGATTAAAAGAAAATGAAGAGATCAAAATGGCAATTATGCCATTTGTCCTAAGTGAGTATGACATAAACATAAAAATCGAGATTTTTATGTGTTAAAATATATATTAAATTATTATTATATTATAGTATATTATATTATATATTATATTATATAAATAAGTAAAGAAACATAAGAAACAGAATGAAAGCAAACGAAACAGAGAAGAAACAGGGAGAAAGAAAGAAAGAAAAGAAAAAGGAAAATTTGGGTTTCAAGGCTCAAAGTTTAATTTGGTAAGTCAATTAAGTCATTTCTTCTTAAATTTTGATGTTTTAGAAGCTTTGGAACAAGACTTTGATGAAATTAAGTTGATATTTTGAGAGTTTATAGATTTTCAAGTATAGTTCATGTTGAATAAAATAGTGAATTAAGGGTTTAATTGAGTAAATTTCAAGCTAGAATTGATAATAGGATCAAATTGTAAAGTAAGTTATAAGTTTTATGTTGTAGGGACTAAATTGATGAAATTTTGAAATTAGAAAAGTATGCTGGAAATTTAATATTTAAATGAGAGTATGGATGAAATTTGAATAGAAATAAAGTATGAATTAAGATAGAAAAGTAAGTGAATTTAGTTAGAATTAAATTGAAATTAAAGTAAATCAACATTTTGTACTAAGACTATTTTGGACAGCAGCAGTAGTCTAAGTTTGAAAAATCACCAAAAATTGTAGAAATTGAATTAGAGGATGAATAAAATATGAAATTAAATATTATTGAGTCTAGTTTCTTATAGAAGAAACGATATAAGCAATTGAATTGTAAATTATGAGATATAATGAATTTTGTGAGACAAGGTCAGAATGAATTCGGGTTCCCCTGTTCTGACTTTGGAAAATCAACAAAAATTTAATAAAAATAATTAGAGGCTTAAAGTTATATGTTTAGAATCCCTAATGAGTCTATTTTCATTGGAAATCAACGAGAATGTTATCCGAGTTCTGTACTGTGAGATAATTAATTTTTAGTGAAGAAGGGACAAAACTGTCAGACAGCAGAATAGGGGTGAATTTAAAGAATAAACTGTACTTAATGGCTAAACCAAAAATTCTGAAAATTTTATTGTAAAAAGATTTGTGAGTCTAGTTTCAGGAAAAATTAGTGGATCTTAATTTAGAATTCTATAACTCAAGATATGAATTAGTAATGTATTAATGATTATGAATTGTATTAATTTCGTAGTCAATGTGGTACCAAAAATCTCGGCTAAGAAAGGACAAGACAAAGTCAACGGGAGTTAGCTCGAAAATTACAGTTTGTATTTCTATAATCCGAACCTAATACTTAATTGTTGAATTTATTTTTTAATATGTATATTAAGTGTTTTGAAGTAAGAATTATTGTGTTTTGCAAATGAAATGGATTAATATAGTATGTGATGAGTTTATTGAATTTATATTGATTGAATTGGCGTATATATATATAGATATATATATTGAATATTGAATATATATTGATTATTTGAATTGAATTGAAATATAAATTGTTTGAAAATTTTAAATATGAGATTTGTGATATTTGGATATTTGTTATTGAAAAGTGAATTGAATTGTATTGAATTATGAATTTATGTGATTAATTAAAATGTGTATTGATTGAAAAAATTGAAAGTGAATTGAATACCCTATTAATGATGATCGGGTGAGTCGGATATAGTTGGCATGCCATAGGATTGGAAGTGTTCAGGATTCTTCGACCTCGAGTTGATAAGACTTTGGGTGTCACTATATTTCTTCGGATAGATTCGATGAGGTCTTGGGTACCAACTTTACTTGGCTAGGCCGATGAGACACTGGGTGTCAAATATTGCTTGAACTATCCGATGAGGCTTTGGGTGCCATATTGGTGTGTTTGGTTGGATCCGTGTATCCGCCAAGGTCCGAGTCTTGTTAATAGGGGTAAATAAGTGAAAAGATAAGTCGAGTGAATTTGATTGATTGAGCTATTGGAATGAAATGAGAAATTGAATTGAGAATTGAAATTGAGATATGAGATTGAAAACATGAACCAAAAGGTTCACGAAATGAGTGAAGTTCAAATGGATGATGATTGATGTTAGAATGAATTAAAATGGTATATTGTTAAGAAGTAAAGTGTGAAAACAAGTGAATTGTGAATATATTGTATAAAATTTATACGGTAAGTAAATGAAAAGAATTGAACAAATATGTTATTATGTTTGTTATATGACTTGTATAGAATTTATATGGTAAGTAATTGAAATTTTATCTATAAAACAAATAAATGAATACTCATAATTGTTATTGTGATTTTAAGTTTAATTGTTATATTATTAAGTGTTCGGATTATAGAAATACCCTTGAGTATACCATACTCGATTAGTACGGTTTGTTTCGTCATGCGAGTTTAGTAAAGATAGAACGTTGAATCAAGATCCCGATTCGATCCCGAATTCATTAAGGTAAAGTGTGTTAATTATTGGTAATGGCATGTACCTAGGATGTTTTATGAGAGTCATTTAGGTTGTAGATGTACTCATGAAATGAGTAAATTATGGTTGGCAAGCGGTATGTAGTATGAATTTTGAAATTTACTAAAATTGTAGTGATTCTAAATTAGTCTCGAATTGAATTTATCGTTCATATTGGACCGCGAGGGCCCATTAAAGGACGACATCTTAAAACTAGGATGTGTGTAAATATTTATTTTAATTAATGACCGAAATTGGACTCAGATCTTGTTGGTAATGTCTCGTAACCTTGTTCCGATGACGGTATAGGGTTAGGGGGCGTTACATTTAGTGGTATCAGAGCTATTCAGGTTTAGCCGATTCTCGGACTAAATCGAACTCAGAATTGAGTCTAGGGGTACATGCCATAATTGAGTCGAAATTGAGTCGGGATCGGATCTTGATATATTTGTTTGGTCTTGTTTTATAGTGAAAATGTTAGACAAAAATATCGATAGTATTGATTATGAAATGTGTCTTTGGAGACGAATAGTCTCGTGAATTAGATGAAAATTGAATCAACAACACTGGGTATAAACTCAATGGGTAATTAATTCTTGAATGATGGTGATGAAATAATAGAAAAAAAAGGATACATAATTATTTAGAATTATAAGCGATGTTTTTCGTTGAATAGAAGAAATTGTATTTGTTATGATATCTACCCTCCTGTTTCTCAATCGGTTCCCAAGTGCTTCAAGGTATAGAGCTTGTCCGAAGCGGGTAAGTTATCTGCTGTTAATGATCCGGACATGTATATATATGGTGTGGATGAATTGAGAATTATAGTTGAGAATGATCTTGAAAGAAAGCTGAAACACGGTTAGAGAATATTATCGGGATTGTAAATGAATTGTTCGATCACCGATTAAATGTTAGAAGGGTATGATATTTCGTTAAAAGATTCAGCTTACGGTGGTAGAAAACATTGATTATGTTGTGATTAAGAAAGGGTTATTTGAAAGTTTTCGAGATGAGTTCGAAAGAAATATATATATATCGATGAGAGATTTCTTGATCGAAACGCATGAAATTCTTGAAGCTTAAACAGGATCATATAATCAAGAATCGTATGAAGGAATTTATTTGATTAAATAAATATATCATAGGGTATATTCGATAGAAAGCGTATGATAAAAATGGTTTGAAGATGGTTTAAATGAAGATGTAAGTGAAGAATATAGAATAAGGAATGGAATATGTGTTAGAAATGATTCTCCGATTATTATCTTAGTGATTGCTTGAAAAAAAATTTATTCGAGTTCAAGACCGAGTAATGTAGTTAACAGAGGTAGGTTACCTGTAATCTCAAAATACGAGTGAAAGCCGAAGTGTGACAAATGACTTCATTTGTAAAATCTGGAGAATGAACATCACCGGTATATGTTAATTATATATGAGAAGATTTATCTCTACGGATGTCATTACGGTACTTTCTTCTTTATCGACACTAATATGATTATTTTAAATTGATCTTGGTTTGACTATTCCTATGATTACATAAGTTCAAGATCTATTAAATATTTGCTGTTGGGTTTCTTTGAAATTTTTAGGTTGAAGCATTAAATTTTTCGATTAGTATTTATGGGTGATAAGATCTGCGAGAACTGTTTGATAATGATACTACTCTTTTTTCGAACGATTTGATGTTCTAACTGTTTGATATAATCTCTATAATGGAATGGTTAATTTGCATGATATGGTGGTAAATTATAAGCGAAGTATAATATGTTTCAAGATCAAGATGATGAAATGTTTTGTTGAATCGGTGAAGATTGAGCTAATTGTCTATTGTGATATTGAACATGCCAACATAGATATATTTGGAAAGGGTCATGGTATTTACCTTGTTTATGTATTGAATATTAAAATATTTAAGTTAAGGTTTAAATCGGTGGCAATAGTGCAAGAGAATTCTAATGTGTTTCCGGAAGAGTTACCGAACTCATTGTTGATTGAAGAAGTTGAATGTGCTATAGATTTTGTGGCGAAATGATAGTGAAAAAATATATTTGAAATCGAGGTTTTCTAAAACTAGTCGGTTATTATAGTAAGATGTGGAATTGGAATGATCTGATAGACGTTAGCAAGGTTCTGATTAGTTGAAAGCTCAGTTAACTGAAGCACTAGTTCTGGTTCAGTCTGAAATCTGATGAAGAAACTTGTGGTTTACAGGGATAGCAGTGTTTTGATGTAAAAAAAAAAAAAGAAAGTGAAGTAATGGTTTATGTTACGAAATGTTAGAATCACATGGGAAAAATTATTTGATACCTGATTCGGAAGTGGTAGTTATTGTTCTTGCATTAAAAGATCAAGATATGATAATTAATTATCATCCGAAAAGACAATGAATGTATGTATATTCAAGTTGAAAGCTTTGTTTTGTGTTATGAGCTATGAACATCTGATTGTTATCATTTGAAGATGGTTCAATTTTGGTAGAGATAAAAAAAAAATTTAAACCGACTTCTTTACGCAGATCTGCAAGCTCGAAATGTGGTAATGAGTTATCGATTAGATGGATATAGTATACAGATTTACGATTAAACATTTCAGATTGGATATGATGGTTGTTTGCTATTTAGAAATAAAAGCTAAACAGAGAGATTCAAAATTTATACTGGAGAATTTGCATGAAATTATAGTAGTACTATGTCTATGCATTTTGGAAGAATAAGATGTACAGTGATTTGAGGAAGATGTGTTGAAGACTAGAAAAGAAAAGTAGTACTTTGAAATTGTATATAAATGTTTATATCAGATACAGATATCTTCAGAACTGTTACAGCTAGAAAGGATATTAGAATGGAAGTGGGATATAATTTCTATGGGTTTGAATTGGAATTATCTCGATCTTTGAAAAAGAAAGACGGTATTTGAGTAATCATCGAAGGTATGGTGAAGCTTGTATATTCTATTCTAGTATGAATAAGTTTCTTACTCAATAATTGTTTGAAATCTAGGTTTCTGAGATTATCAGATTACATGGTATGGTGGTTTCTATTATTTCTGATTGAGATACGTGGTTTATACTCTGATTATAGAACAAGTACAAGAAGTTCTGGGTACGTAATAATAGTTTTCAACACTGTATGAAGTTCTGAATAATGATTGATGTAAAACTGCATGGGATCTGATTAAATACAGTGAGAAAAAGAATATGCAGAGTTGTTTAATTTGTGAAATTGAAGAAAAGTGGAAGTGATTCGAGATAGATTGAAAGTAGTTTTGATAGACAAGAATCATATGTGGATTTGAAACGTTGGGATATTGAGTATTTTATTAGTGATATGATATTTCTTAAAGATTTACCTTGGAAGAAAATTTTGAAGATCGGGTTGAAAAAGAAATTGAGTTCTTGTTCTGTTGGGCTATGTGAAGTTGTAGAAAAGTCAAATCGGTAAAATATTGCTTGGTTTTGCTTCTGAAGTTACAGAAAGTTTATGATAATTTTCATGATTTGAAGCTCGAAGATTATAGAGATCAAATCTCTTGCATGTTATACCGACAAAGGATATTGAAATTTGATGTAATCTATAGTATGAAAAGATGGGTTGAGATACTAGCCCGAGCGGTAATGTCATAATATTGAAGAAGCAATATGGGAACCGAGAGGAACAGCGAGATCTTTGTACTTATAACCCCACCTCTCTCAGGCAAATTTTGAGGACGAAATTACAAAAGGGGGGGAGAATTGTAACGACCCGAATTTTAATTACAGAAAAAGTGTATTTTTGGTCTCCGTTTCTAAAAATAGATTAGTAAATATTTATTAAAAATATTTACGAAGTCAATTGAGTGGTTAATTAGAGTTTAATTAAGTAAATTTAGTTTAATTAAAAGTAATTAGGAAAAATGACTAAATTGAATAAAGGATGAAAGTTGAATTGTAGATTAAAAGAAAATGAAGAGGACCAAAATGGCAATTATGCCATTTGTCCTAAGTGAGGTGACATAAACATAAAAATCGAGATTTTTATGTGTTAAAATATATATTAAATTATTATTATATTATAGTATATTATATATTATATTATATTATATAAATAAGTAAAAAACATAAGAAGCGAATGAAAGCAAACGAAGCGGAGAAGAAGCAGGGAGAAAGAAAAAAGAAAAGAAAAGGAAAATTTGGGTTTCAAGGCTCAAAGTTTAATTTGGTAAGTCAATTAAGTCATTTCTTCTTAAATTTTGATGTTTTAGAAGCTTTAGAATAAGACTTTGATGAAATTAAGTTGATATTTTGAGAGTTTATAGATTTTCAAGTATAGTTCATGTTGAATAAAATAGTGAATTAAGGGTTTAATTGAGTAAATTTCAAGCTAGAATTGATAATAGGATCAAATTGTAAAGTAAGTTATAAGTTTTATGTTGTAGGGATTAAATTGATGAAATTTTGAAATTAGGAAAGTATGATGGAAATTTAATATTTAAATGAGAGTATGGATGAAATTTGAATAGAAATAAAGTATGAATTAAGATAGAAAAGTAAGTGAATTTAGTTAGAATTAAATTGAAATTAAAGTAAATCAACATTTTGTACTAAGACTATTTTGGACAGCAGCAGTAGTGTAAGTTTGAAAAATCACCAAAAATTGTAGAAATTGAATTAGAGGATGAATAAAATATGAAATTAAATATTATTGAGTCTAGTTTCTTATAGAAGAAACGATATAAGCAATTGAATTGTAAATTATGAGATATAATGAATTTTGTGAGACAAGGTTAGAATGAATTTGGGTTCCCCTGTTCTGACTTTGGAAAATCACCAAAAATTGAATAAAAATAATTAGAGGCTTAAAGTTATATGTTTAGAATCCCTAATGAGTCTATTTTCATTAGAAATCAACAAGAATGTTATCCGAGTTCTGTATTGTGAGATAATTAATTTTTAGTGAAGAAGGGACGAAACTGTCAGACAGCAGAATAGGGGTGAATTTAAAGAATAAACTGTACTTAATGGCTAAACCAAAAATTCTGAAAATTTTATTGTAAGAAGATTTGTGAGTCTAGTTTCAGGAAAAATTAGCGGATCTTAATTTAGAATTCTATAACTCAAGATATGAATTAGTAATGTATTAATGATTATGAATTGTATTAATTTCGTAGTCAATGTGGTACCAGAAATCTCGGCTAAGAAAGGACAAGACAAAGTCAACGGGAGTTAGCTCGAAAATTACAGTTTGTATTTCTATAATCCGAACCTAATACTTAATTGTTGAATTTATTTCTTAATATGTATATTGTAACACCCCGTACCCGAGTCCGTTACCGGAGTCGAACACAAGGTGCACACAGACTTAACTTAATTATTTTCACAGTCCATTTAAAAATTTCCAGACAAGCTGGTTACTGCGTCACTATCGCCTTAAAAATCATATCTTGAGTTTCAAGGCTCGAAAATCAGTTTCGTAATTTTTCCCTGAAACTAAACTCAAATGTCCATCAACATATTTTTTTCTAGAATTTTTGGTCGGGCCAATTAGTACAATTTATTAGTTAAAGTCTCCCCTAATTCAGGGTTCGACTACACTGACCTTCACGCATTACGAATTAGATATCTCCCTGTACAGGGCTTCAATACTGATGCCGTTTGTTTCTATAAAAACTAGACTAAAGTAGGAATCTATACATATATGGCATGACTCCTAATTATCTCTGGTTAATTTAAAATGAATTTCCAAAGTCGGAACAGGGAATCCAGAAACCGTTCTGGCCCTGTTTCACGAAAACCTAAATATCTCTTAACATACAACTCATATGACCATTTTGTTTCTTCCATATGAAAGTAGATTCATCAAGGTTCATTTACATAATTTATTCACTATTTAATTCCATTCCTGCTATTTTTAGTGATTTTTCACATCCACACCACTGCTGCTGTCAGCATCTGTTTTCAGGTAAACTTTACCTATTTCGGGGTTTCCATGGACCAACTAGAGTTTTGTCATACATAGGTCCACCTATGATCATATTTAGCCATTCCAAGGGCTGATCATTGCCCAACACTTCCATTCCAGTCCATAGTCACATCATGAAACCATATATACATACATAAACACAAATGGTCTAATACCATACTCCACTTCTACGAGCCATTTTCGCATGGCCGTACACACATACATCACAAAAAGTATTTGAAAAACAACAAAGGGTAGTCCTATACATGCCATATCCAGAGTTCAACTAAAAGAGTACCAAAAGGGCTTTGATAGTGCGGATGACTTCGACTTCGATGACCCTGAATCCGATAGCTAACGAGCAAAATCTATAAAACAGAGAACAAAGAAACGGAGTAAGCAATTTATGCTTAGTAAGTTTTGAGCAAGGGATTCCAGCACAACAAAAGCATAGCATTCATATAGCTAAACGGATAATTTCATATGCACACATTCTCAATATCATACTTACTTCACATTACCAACCCTTATGTTCATACACAAAAGATCAACTTAGCCAAAGGCCGGTAGCTCGTTAATCAACTGAGCGAATATTATTCGAAGGAACTTAGCTATTCCAATGCACATACGAACATACCTCATTGCTGGAATTTTTGCAAGTGTATTAACTGAAATTTTTACAGCAAGATTGCTCATTCCCGAATCACGTACCTTCGGAATTTAACTGGATATAGCGACTAGCTCGATTGTCTTCGGGACATAGCCCGGTTATAGTAATTCGCACAATTGCCTTCGGGAATTAGCCCGGATTTAGTAACTCGCACAAATGCCTTCGGGACTTAACCTGGTTTTGGTAACTCGCAAAAATGCGTTCGGGACTTAACCCGGTTTTGGTAACTCGCACAAATGCCTTCGGGAATTGACCCGGATTTAGTCGCTTAGCACAAAAGCCTTCGGGACTTAGCCCGGACACCATTCGAATAAACGTGCACATTTAACACTAAATCATGACACATTCGTATTTCATTTTCATTAGCAAACTCAAATACAATACTCTTATCACTCTTGCACATTTCGGTTCAATATCCACACACAAAGAGCATGATTTCAATTTACTTGAGACATGATCTAATCAAATCATAATTTAAGCTCTATTACTCAAGAACTTACCTCGGATGTTGTCGAACGATTTCGATGGCTATTCGACCACTTTTTCCTTCCCTTTATCGGATTTGGATCCCCTTTGCTCTTGAGCTTAATTAAATAAATAAATCGATTTAATCATTTGAGCATCGAAAAGAGGAACACAAGGCACTTAGCACACACTTATACATTAGACATTAAAGTCACATACATGTGAAATCATGCATCAAACTCAACACATTAGTTAGTACTCTCCTTAGCCAAATTTTCTAGGTCGAGATAAAGCCTTCAACATGCTTACTTATGGCCGAACAACACATCAACCTATGTACTCATTCATGTGGCCGATTATGCTTGTTGATGTTGAGGCCAATTACATGTTTAATACCACACATGAACGGCATACATTTTACTAAGTAATGCATTACATATTGTAGTTCAATACACATCTATCATTTACTTCATAACCGAAACATCATCATAAGTAAATATATACCTTGAGATAGTATATATGTCATACCAATACATCATGTGCAAACATATATACATGTAGGTGCAAGGGCCGAATCTCAAGTTGCTTATAACCAAATATAAACATATATCCAAAGCTCAAATCTTACCTACCATGCAATATGCATAAATCATACTTATGGATATACCATGGCCGAATACACCACGACACCATACCGTTTCAATTTTGGTCATGGTTAAACAAAGAACTTAATGTCTCACTCAAAAATGCTAAAAGAAAATCCAAGAGTCCTCAACCCACCATCACATATATCATCAACAAGCTTCATATTTAGCATGCAATGGCATTAACACAAAATCCACCTTGGCCGAATATCATCCCCATGACATAGCAAAGATTTGAACCATGGGCTAATAAGAACATCAAGCTAGCAACTAAAAACATGCATGAATCTCATGGCACAACCTCAAACATACCTTAATCTAGACACAAGTATGGCCAAACCTCCTCCTAATCCTCTTCCAAACCAAGCATGAAGCAAGAACTCCCTCCTTCTTCCTTAGAATTTTCGGCCAAGAGAAGCAAAAATGATGAACACTTTTTTTTTCTTTCTCTCCCTCAACTCACGGCAATGGGAGGAATCACACCTTCTCTCTTTTCTTTTCTTTTTTCCATTTCTTTATTCCTAACCTTAGTTTATTGTTTTTCCATAATGCACCAACAAAACATGTCTATGACATGTTTTGCCCATCCTCCCTTGTCATGGCCGGCCACCACTTATAAAAAGAGGGGTATTTGACATGCAAAACCATTGTTTTGCATGCATGATTCAATTAGTCATCACACATTTCCCCATCCTACTTTTAAAGTTTACTACTAGGTCCTTTTAGTGAAATTCACATTTACAACCCTAAATCAAAACATCAAAATGTCACACGAATTAACACATATTATAGACATCAAAATGAATATTAAATTATTTTTATGCCTCGGTTTTGTGGTCCTGAAACCACATTCCGACTAGGGTCATTTTAAGGCTGTCACAACTCTCCCCCACTTAAGAAATTTTCGTCCCCGAAAATCTTACCGGTAAATAGGTTTGGGTATCGCTCTTTCATAGAGTTCTCGGGTTCCCAAGTAGCTTCTTCTATCCCGTGTTTGAGCCATAACACTTTCACTAGCGGAACCCTCTTGTTTCGCAACTCTTTCACTTCACGTGCTAGGATACGAATCGGTTCTTCCTCATAACTCATATTGGCTTGAATTTCAACCTCTGATGGACTAATTACGTGCGATGGATCAGATCTATAGCGTCGAAGCATCGAAACATGGAAGACGTCGTGAATCTTTTCTAGTTCAGGGGGCAAAATCAAACGATACATAATCGGACCAACTCGTTCGGAGATTTCAGACGCCCAATGAATCTCGGGCTCAACTTGCCCTTACGGCCAAATCGAGTATCTTTTCCAAGGCGAAACTTTAAGAAACACTTTATCTCCCACGATATTCAATGTCTTTTCGTTTCAAATCCGCGTCGATTTTCGACGATCCGTGGGCCTTCGGACTTTCACGGATTACCTTTACTTTCATTCAGCATCTTTAATCAAATCAACTCGAAAATTTTACTTTCACCGAGCTCGGTCCAAAACAATGGTGTACGGCATTTACGCCGTACAAAGCCTCGTAAGGTGCCATCTTAATACTTGATTGAAAACTATTGTTGTGCGAATTCAATCAAAGGTAAATATCGTTCCCATGAACCATTAAACTCAAGGACGCAACATCTCAACATATCCTCAAGTATCTGAATTACCTGCTCCGATTGACCATCGGTTTGTGGATGAAAAGCGGTGCTAAAATGCAGCTTGGTACCCAAAGCTTCTTGCAATTTCTTCCAAATTCGCGAGGTGAATCTCGGATCTCTATCCGACACAACCGAAATCGGTACCCCGTGTAATCTCACAATCTGAGAAACGTACAATTCAGCTAGTTTATCCAATGAAAAATCCGTACGCACGGGCATAAAGTGAGGCGACTTAGTCAGTCTATCAACAACAACCCAAATCGCATCCTTCTTACTTGCTGACAATGGCAGTCCGGACACAAAGTCCATTGTGACTCGATCCCATTTCCACTCAGGTATCTTGATCGGCTGAAGTAACCCTGAATGCACTTGATGTTCCGCTTTCACTTGTTGACATATTAAACATCTCAAAACAAAGTCGGAGATGTCTCGTTTCATACCATGCCACCAAAACCGACGTTTCAAATCGTTGTACATCTTCGTACTCCCCGGGTGAATTGACATTCGGCTACAATGGGCTTCGTTCAGAATCATCGAAATGAGTTCAATTCCTTGGAACACACAGACGACTTCGAACCTCAAACAATCATCATCATCAATTTGAAACTCCGATTCCTTGTTGAACACACTCAATTGCTTTTGCAACCAATTCATCATCGACTTTCTGAGCTTCACGAATTTGATGAATCAATAATGGTTTGGCTTTTAATTCGGCTATTAACACATTGTCGGGTAGAATAGACAAGTGTACATTCATTGCCCGTAAAGCAAACAGTGATTTTCGCTTAAGGCGTCCGCAACCACATTAGCCTTTCGGGTGATAATCAATGACTAGCTCATAATCTTTCAACAACTCAAGCCAACGCCTTTGTCGTAGATTCAAGTCTCTTTGAGTCATCAAATATTTGAGATTTTGTGATCCGAAAATACATGGCACTTCTCACCAAATAAGTAATGTCGCCATATTTTCAAGGCGAATCGATGGCGACTAATTCGAGATCATGGGTCGGATAATTCTTCTCATGTGGCTTTAATTGTCTCGACGCATAGGCCACAACTCGACCTTCTTGCATCAATACGCAACCTAACCCAAGTAGGGAGGCGTCACTATAGATGACAAACTCTTTGCCCGATTCGGCCGCACTAAAATTGAGCTTTAGTCAAATAAGTTTTCATTGATCAAAACTTTTCGACATTTTCCGTCCATTCGAACTTAACATCTTTTGAAGTAGCTTCGTCATGAGTGTGGCTATCATCAAGAATCCTTTTACAAACCGTCGGTAGTAAAGCAAGTCCTAAAAACTCGAACCTCAAGTAATATTTCTGAGGCTTCCAGTTAAGTATGGCTGAAATTTTGCTCGAATTCGACTCGAATACCGGTGCAGATACCACATGACCCAAGAAGCTAACCTCTCTTAACCGAACTCACACTTGCTGAACTTAGCATATAACTACTTATCCCGTAAAATTTGCAACACTAATCTCGGTGTTCAAAGATGTTCATCTCATCTCTTGAATAGACCAAGATGTCATCAATGAACACAACTACAAACCGGTCCAAATCTTTCGTCGAAGATCCGATTCATCAAATCCATAAATACCGCAGGGCATTAGTGAGCCCAAACGGCATCACTAAAATTCGTAATGACCGTACCTCGTTCGAAAGCAGTTTTGGGTACATCCGAATCTCGAATTCATGAATCGGTAGTAACCCGATCTCAAATCTATCTTTGAAAACACTGAGGCTCCTTTCAGTTGATCAAACAAATCATCAATATGCGGTAACGGATATTTATTCTTTATCGTCACTTTATTCAGCTGACGATAGTCAATGCACAACCTCATGGATCCGTCCTTCTTTTTCACAAACAATACTGGTGCACCCCAAGGTGAGAAACTTGGTCGAGTGAAACCTCTATCCGTCAATTCTTGCAACTGAGCTTTCAACTCTTTTAACTCGGTTGGTGCCATACGATACGGAGCTATAGAAATCGGTGTAGTCCCAGGTACAAGCTCAATACCAAACTCTATCTCCCGAACAAGTGGCAAACCCGGTAATTCTTCAGGAAAAACATCCGGGTATTCACAAACCACCGGCACAGATTCGGGTTTTATTTCTAACTCCTTATCATCAAGTACATACGCAAGGTGTGCTTCGCACCCCTTTCTTACATATTTCTGGGCCAACATTGATGATATTACAACTGGCAACCCCTTTAAGTCCGTAGACTCAACTCGGATCATCTCGTTATTTGCGTACCTCAAATCAATAGTCTTGCTTTTGCAATTCACAACCGCATCATGCACGGTCAACCAATCCAACCCAAGAATAACATCAAATTCATCGAACGGCAAAAGCATCAAGTCCGCCGGAAAACAGGAACCTCGAATTACTAAGGGACATTTCTTACACACTTTGTCGACAAGCACGTAACGACCCAAGGGATTTGACACCGAATTACGAACTCGAGAGACTCAATAGGTAAAGTCTTCTTGGATGCTAAGGTTTCGCATATATAAGAGTGAGTAGAACCAGGTCAATTAAAGCAATCACATTAGTATCAAAGAGAGTGAAAGTACCGTAATAACATCCGGCGAGGAAGCATCCTCGCGTGCGCGTATTGCATAAGCCCTAGCAGGAGCGCGAGCCTCGGATCTGGTCATAGCATCTCTAGATCCTCTCTGACCACCACTAGCATTGCCCGTATTTCCGGATGGTCTACCTCGGCGGTGGTAGCACCGGTTTCCCACTCGATTTATATTGCATTCGAGCAACCTCGGGCAATCTTTAATAAAGTGGTCGACCGATCCGCACTTGTAACAGGAGCGGTCACGGAACCTACAGCTTCCAGAATGCCATTTGCCACAATACTGGCATTCCGTTCTATCTAGACGATCATTTCCAACACTGGAGATCGAAGTGACTCATGTGCTCACAGGGGGTCGATCGCGATCTCGTCTAAAAAGGCCCGAAGTGCCTCTAGACCGGCCCACATCATCACGAAATTTCTTCAATGCCTGTTGAAGAGACTTTCCCGAGGATCTCTTACGAAACTCTCCAGTTCCCACATCAACTTTTTGTTTTTCTTTTCTAAGCTCTTCGGCTTTACAAGCTCGCTCGACAAGTACTACGAATTCTCGTATTTCAAGAATGCCAACGAACATTTTATATCTTCATTCAGCCCATCCTCAAGCGTTTACATGATAGCCTCGGACGAAACACATTCCGGCGTATCTACTAAGTCTAACAAATTTTCGCTCGTAATCGAATCGACATAGAACCTTGCTTAAGCTCAAGAAATTCCTCCGCTTTTGATCAACAAATCTCGATGATATACTTTTTCCAAACTCGGTTTGGAAAAACTCCCAAGTTACTTGCTCTCGGGGCACAACAAGTCGAGTACTCCACCAATAGTAGGCAGAATCGCGTAACAAAGAGATAGTACACTTTAGGCATTCATCGGGTGTACAAGATAGCTCATCGAGTACCCGGATAGTGTTGTCCAACCAAAATTCAGCTTGCTCGGCATCGTCACTATCCGTAGCTTTAAATTCAGTAGCCCCGTGTTTTCGGATTCTGTCAACTGGGGGCTTATTTGACCTTATTTGGTCAGTTACCGGAGGTATTGTAGGTACGGGGGTGGTATTTTTCGGGAATGGAGGTTGTGGAACAGCCGTATTGGTTCGAATGTATTGGTTGAACCAATCATTCATCACGCTATAAAAAGCTTGCCTAGCCTCATCATTCGGATTACTAGCATTAGGTTGAGAGTCCGCCGGCGCTGTCCCTTGTGCGGGAGTAGGCGCCACACTCTCCACATCATCAGCTATCGCTCGGTTGGGATCGGGATCCATTATTATAAATAAACACAAATTCAAATGTCAGAAATCACCACACTATCAATTAATCACATAAAATGCCATGTATAGCTAGACCCAAACGCATTACGGTAGTCCTAGAATCGACTAAACCGTAGCTCTGATACCAATAAAATTGTAACACCCCATACCCGAGTCCGTTACCGGAGTCGAACACAAGGTGCACACAGACTTAACTTAATTATTTTCACAGTCCATTTAAAATTTTCCAGACAAGCTGGTTACTGCGTCACTATCGCCTTAAAAATCATATCTTGAGTTTCAAGGCTCGAAAATCAGTTTCGTAATTTTTCTCTGAAACTAGACTCATATGTCCATCAACATATTTTTTTCTATAATTTTTGGTCGGTCCAATTAGTACATTTTATTAGTTAAAGTCTCCCCTAATCCAGGGTTCGACTACACTGACCTTCACGCATTACGAATTGGATATCTCCCTGTACAGGGCTTCAGTACTGATGCCGTTTGTTTCTATAAAAACTAGACTCAAGGAGGAATCTATAAATATATGGCATGACTCCTAATTATCTCTGGTTAATTTACAATGAATTTCCAAAGTCGGAACAGGGAATCCAGAAACCGTTCTGGCCCTGTTTCACGAAAACCTAATATCTCTTAACATACAACTCATATGACCTTTTCGTTTCTTCAATATGAAAGTAGATTAATCAAGGTTCATTTACATAATTTATTCACTATTTAATTCCATTCCTGATATTTTAGTGATTTTCACATCCACACCACTGCTTGCTGTCAAGATCTGTTTTCGTGTAAACTTTACCTATTTGGGGTTTCCATGGACCAACTAGAGTTTTGTCATACATAGGTCCACCTATGATCATATTTAGCCATTCCAAGGGCTGATCATTGCCCAACACTTCCATTCCAGTCCATAGTCACATCATGAAACCATATATACATACATAAACACAAATGGTCTAATGCCATACTCCACTTCTACGAGCCATTTTCGCATGGCCGTACACACATACATCACAAAAAGTACTTGAAAAACAACAAAGGGTAGTCCTATACATGCCATATCCAGAGTTCAACTAAAAGAGTACCAAAAGGGCTTTGATAGTGTGGATGACTTCGACTTCAATGACCCCGAATCCGATAGCTAACGAGCAAAATCTATAAAACAGAGAACAAAGAAACGGAGTAAGCAATTTATGCTTAGTAAGTTTTGAGCAAGGGATTCCAGCACAACAAAAGCATAGCATTCATATAGCTAAACGGATAATTTCATATGCACACATTCTCAATATCATACTTACTTCACATTACCAACCCTTATGTTCATACACAAAAGATCAACTTAGCCAAAGGCCGGTAGCTCGTTAATCAACTGAGCGAATATTATTCGAAGGAACTTAACTATTCCAATGCACATATGAACATACCTCATTGCTGGAATTTTTGCAAGTGTATTAACTGAAATTTTTACAGCAAGATTGCTCATTCCCGAATCACGTACCTTCGGAATTTAACCGGATATAGCGACTAGCTCGATTGTCTTCGGACATAGCCGGTTATAGTAATTCGCACAATTGCCTTCGAATTAGCCCGGATTTAGTAACTCGCACAAATGCCTTCGGACTTAACCCGCTTTTGGTAACTCGCACAAATGCCTTCGGACTTAACCCGGTTTTGGTAACTCGCACAAATGCCTTCTGAATTGACCCGGATTTAGTCACTTAGCACAAAAGCCTTGGGACTTAGCCGGACACCATTCGAATAAACATGCACATTTAACACTAAATCATGACACATTCAGTATTTCATTTTCATTAGCAAAACTCAAATACAATACTCTTATCACTCTTGCACATTTCGGTTCAATATCCACACACAAAGAGCATGATTTCGATTTACTTGAGACATGATCTAATCAAATCATAATTTAAGCTCTATTACTCAAGAACTTACCTCGGATGTTGTCGAACAATTTCGATGGCTATTCGACCACTTTTTCCTTCCCTTTATCGGATTTGGATCCCCTTTGCTCTTGAGCTTAATTAAATAAATAAATCGATTTAATCATTTGAGCATCGAAAAGAGGAACACAAGGCACTTAGCCCACACTTATACATTAGACATTAAATTCACATACATGTGAAATCATGCATCAAACTCAACACATTAGTTAGTACTCTCCTTAGCCGAATTTTCTAGGTCGAGATAAAGCCTTCAACATGCTTACTTATGGCCGAACAACACATCAACCTATGTACTCATTCATGTGGCCGATTATGCATGTTGATGTTGAGGCCAATTACATGTTTAATACCACACATGAACGGCATACATTTTACTAACTAATGCATTACATATTGTAGTTCAATACACATCTATCATTTACTTCATAACCAAACATCATCATAAGTAAATATATACCTTGAGATAGTATATATGTCATACCAATACATCATGTGCAAACATATATACATGTAGGTGCAAGGGCCGAATCTCAAGTTGCTTATAACCAAATATAAACATATATCCAAAGCTCAAATCTTACCTACCATGCAATATGCATAAATCATACTTATGGATATACCATGGCCGAATACACCATGTAATAGTCTAAATTCAAGGTTATCGGAACAATGGTTTCGTAACCATAGATCCGATTTAAAGAGAAATTTATTTCAATATTTTTGCTTGAAAATTTATATGATAGGAAAATCGTATGAAAATATTGCTAGGAAAATTTTATCGATTTAGTGATTAGTTAGAAAAAGAAATTATTGAAGAAATTGGGTAAAATAAGGTATCGGGACCTCTATCTCGTAAAACCGAGTCGAAAATAATTTTATAAATATTTATGAAATGTTATTAATGTGGTATTAAAATTTCGTTAGGAAATTTTAATGTTTGGGTAGTCAATTAAATGAAAAGGACTGAATTGTAATAGGTGTAAAAGTTGCTAGAGTGATTAAATAGCTTATTAGTCTAATGAGAAAGGATTTAAAAGGCGATTAGACCCAAAATTTATTTGGGCTGGACGGCAAGGGTATGCAATCAGCAGAAAAATTGATAAATTAAGGGTAAAATTGGAATATTGCAAAATTAACTAAATAAAACTAGGACTAAATAGGAAATATCTAGATTTCTCTTCATTTCTCTTCAATTCCAGCAGCTAAAAACGCCATAGGAGGGTTCTCTAAGCTGGTATTTCATAATTTTTGCACCAAGTGAGTTAATCCTTGCCTTTTTCTTGTAATTTTTGTGTTTCTAAGACTTTTACAACTAGATCCTACTATTAAATTCATTAGTTTTTGATTTCATGGATGAAATTTAAAGTCACCATGGTTGAGTTCTGTAAGTTTATGATGAAATAGAATGAAATTAAAGCTTTAATTTGTTTATGAGATGATTTTATTAGGCAATTTCAATGGAAATTGATTTTTGGGACCTAATTGTGAAAATGTTTGGAAGTAAAGTCTATTGCTGAAATTCTGATTCCTAAAGGTTGTAAACTAGTTTAAGGTGATAGAATAAAATGTTAATTGAGAAAAATCAGCTCAATTGAGAGGCTAATTGAGTAGGGACGAAATTATCATTTATTAAAAGCTTAGGGAAAATGGTAATAAACAGCTTGCACTAAAACAGTTTGGACAGCAGCAGTAGACTAACTTTGAAAAATCACCAAAATTGTAGGAATCGAATTAGAAGATGAACAAAATATGTAATTAAAGCTTATTGAGTCTAGTTTCTCATAGAATAAATATTGTAAGCAATGGATTTGTAAATTTTGAGATATAATGAATTTTGTGAGACAAGGTCAGAATGAATTCGGGTTCCCCTGTTCTGACTTTGAGAAATTATAAAAATTGAATAAAAATAATTAGGGACTTAAATTTATATGTCTAGAATTCTGAATGAGTCTATTTTAATACAAAAAACAAGAACATCATTTGAATTCTGTATAAAGAGATAATTTATTTTTAGTGAAGAAGGGTCAGAACTGTTAGACAACAGAACAGGGGTGACTTTGAAGAATAAACTGTACTGATTGGCTAAACCAAAAATTCTAAAACTTTTATGGTAAAAATATATATGAGTCTAGTTTCAGAGAAAATTAACGGATCTTAATTTCGAGTTCTGTAGCTCAAGTTATAAATAATTTAGTGACTATGACTCAAGTAGACAGCTTTGAATGAACTATAAATAATAGTTGAATTATAGAGAATGTTGCATATGAACATGAAATGTATTAAATTGATAATTAAATTTATTTATTTAGATCCAGAAGATTCAAATATGAAGCTAGATCGAGGAAAGGAAAAGTTCGGGATTAATAGATTTTACTGTTTACAAACAAGTATCAAGGTAAGTTCGTGTAACTTGAATTATATTCTTAAATGCTTGAAATGCATGTTTTGATATGAATATGATTTGAATTTTCATTATACGGAAATTTATGAAACATTGATATATTTGATAAAATGGGAAGAAATCCGTTTGAATGAAAGGAAAATTCGATGGATTTCGAAAAGGAATTGACATAAAAAGGATCTAGCCGGACGGGTGATCCTATCTGATATAGCCCTCCCGAAGAATATGTGTAAAATGGATTTAACCCGGACGGGTAATCCGAATTAGGGTCTGAATTTAGCCTGGACTGGTAATTCAGATCCAAGCTCATTAGAGTAATTGTCATTGCAGGGGATTTAGCCTGGACTGGTAATCCCGACAATACTCTATGAGTTTATATTGCGAGGATTTAGCTCGACTGGTAATCCCATTGCAAGGTTGAGGTTCGCGGGAGTGTGCTCTCTGAAATGGAAATGTGCGCACATGAATATGAATTGACAGACCCGGAATTGTACACTAAAAGTGTACCTCTGAAAATCCATCGAAAATTCCGATAAATTCAACGGGATAAATATGGAAAAATAACAAGGAAATGGAAATCATAGTATATATTATTGGTACATGGAAATTATTGTACTAACTTGAATGTTGAGTTTGTGCATATTAAGGTAATAATGCATTGAAAGGATATATGAATGTTTATTATATTGTATTGAAAATATTAGGTAAGTATAATTCTTGTTACATGAGCTTACTAAGCACAAAGTGCTTACCCCGTTTCCTTTTTCCCTGTTTTGTAGTGTTAAGAGCTCGGAGGTCGGATTTGGTGGGAGACACATCACATATCAACCTCGTGGATTTCGGTATATAAAGAAACTTTATTTTGGAAATCAATGGCATGTATAAGCTAACAAAGTAAATGTTAACGTGAAATGAATGTAAAGTTAGCCATTAGTATGGTTAACAAACACAGTTATAGATATGTGATGACGTTATTTTATATAAATGCATGAATCTATCATAAAAATATGTTGAATTGATTTGGTTGATGTGGATTGGTCTCGATTTAATATTACAGGGAAGGTTAGATATTTATAAAAGGGCTATATTGAATATAAAAAAAAAATTAATTCGTAAACTCCGGTAATGCCTCGTACCCTATTCCGGCAATGAATACGGGTAGGGGTATTACACACCACGACACCATACCGTTTCAATTTTGGTCATGGTTAAACAGAGAACTTAATGTCTCACTCAAAAATGCTAAAAGAAAATCCAAGAGTCCTCAACCCACCATCACATATATCATCAACAAGCTTCATATTTAGCATGCAATGGCATTAACACAAAATCCACCTTGGCCGAATATCATCCCCATGACATAGCAAAGATTTGAACCATGGGCTAATAAGAACATCAAGCTAGCAACTAAAAACATGCATGAATCTCATGGCACAACCTCAAACATACCTTAATCTAGACACAAGTATGGCCAAACCTCCTCCTAATCCTCTTCCAAACCAAGCATGAAGCAAGAACTCCCTCCTTCTTCCTTAGAATTTTCGGCCAAGAGAAGCAAAAATGATGAACACTTTTTTTTTTCTTTCTCTCCCTCAACTCACGGCAATGGGGGGAATCACACCTTCTCTCTTTTCTTTTCTTTTTTTTCCATTTCTTTATTCCTAACCTTAGTTTATTATTTTTCCATAATGCACCAACAAAACATGTCTATGACATGTTTTGCCCATCCTCCCTTGTCATGGCCGGCCACCACTTATAAAAAGAGGGGTATTTGACATGCAAAACCATTGTTTTGCATGCATGATTCAATTAGTCATCACACATTTCCCATCCTACTTTCAAAGTTTACTACTAGGTCCTTTTAGTGAAATTCACATTTACAACCCTAAATCAAAACATCAAAAATGTCACACACAATTAACACATATTATAGACATCAAAATGAATATTAAATTATTTTTATGCCTCGGTTTTGTGGTCCGAAACCACATTCCGACTAGGGTCGTTTTAAGGCTGTCACATATATTAAGTGTTTTGAAGTAAGAATTATTGTGTTTTGCAAATGAAATGGATTAATATAGTATGTGATGAGTTTATTGAATTTATATTGATTGAATTGGCGTATATATATATAGATATATATATTGAATATTGAATATATATTGATTATTTGAATTGAATTGAAATATAAATTGTTTGAAAATTTTAAATATGAGATTTGTGATATTTGGATATTTGTTATTGAAAAGTGAATTGAATTGTATTGAATTATGAATTTATGTGATTAATTAAAATGTGTATTGATTGAAAAAATTGAAAGTGAATTGAATACCTTATTAATGATATCGAATTTGAGTCGAATATAGTTGGCATGCCATAGGATTGGAAGTGTTCATGGATTCTTCGATCTCGAGTCGATGAGACACTGGGTGTCACTATATTTCTTCGGATAGATTCGATGAGGTACTGGGTACCAACTTTACTTCGGCTAGGCCGATGAGACACTGGGTGTCAAATATTGCTTGAACTATCCGATGAGGCTTTGGGTGCCATATTGGTGTGTTTGGTTGGATCCGTGTATCCGCCAAGGTCCGAGTCTTGTTAATAGGGGTAAATAAGTGAAAAGATAAGTCGAGTGAATTTGATTGATTGAGCTATTGGAATAAAATGAGAAATTGAATTGAGAATTGAAATTGAGATATGAGATTGAAAACATGAACCAAAAGGTTCATGAAATGAGTGAAGTTCAAATGGATGATGATTGATGTTAGAATGAATTAAAATGGTATATTGTTAAGAAGTAAAGTGTGAAAACAAGTGAATTGTGAATATATTGTATAGAATTTATACGGTAAGTAAATGAAAAGAATTGAACAAATATGTTATTGTGTTTGTTATATGACTTGTATAGAATTTATATGGTAAGTAATTGAAATTTTATCTATAAAACAAATAAATGAATACTTATAATTGTTATTGTGATTTTAAGTTTAATTGTTATATTATTAAGTGTTCGGATTATGGAAATACCACTGAGTATACCATACTCGATTATACGGTTTGTTTCGCATGAGTTTAGTAAAGATAGAACGTTGAATCAAGATCCCGATTCGATCCGAATTCATTAAGGTAAAGTGTGTTAATTATTGGTAATGGCATGTACCTAGGATGTTTTATGAGAGTCATTTAGGTTCTAGATGTACTCATGAAATGAGTAAATTATGGTTGGCAACGGTATGTAGTATGAATTTTGAAATTTACTAAAAATTCGTAGTGATTCTAAATTAGTCCCGAATTGAATTTACTGTTCATATTGGACCGCGAGGGCCCATTAAAGGGACAACATCTTAAAACTAGGATGTGTGTAAATATTTATTTTAATTAATGACCGAAATTGGACTGTACTGACTGGTAATGTCTCGTAACCTTGTTCCGATGACGGTATAGGGTTAGGGGGCGTTACATTAAGAGTGGTGCCAATTTGATCAAATATTTAATAAATAGTATAGATATATAAGGTCGTTTAATAGTAAGGATTAAGAAAAAGGTTTGAAAATTTTGAAATATGTCTTGTGGACTATTTTACCTATAAAGGCCCATTTCCAACTTTATTTACAAAAATGGGCCAATTTTTTCATTATTTTCAAGAAAGGGCCGAAAAGTACAAAACGCGTCCACATAGGAGCATTTTTGGGAGAAATTTCAACAAATCGCGTCCCTGATAGAGCGCTTTTGCCATGTCAGCATAAAACATGCTAACATGGACGCGCTTTACCCTGTCAACAACAACACACTGATGTGGGCACGCTTTTGCCCGTTCTCGAATTAAATTTTCAAAAAAAATTATTTTTTAAAAAAATTATAAAAATAGACCAATTTTTTTAAAATTTTACAAGAATAAGCCTTTATAAAGACTCAAAGTGACAACACCATTTTTTTTTATTTTAAGGTTTCACCAATTAATATAAAAATAAAACTTACAAATCAGATCTTTATATAGACCCAAAGTCCCATTTCCTTTGTTTTCTTAAACAATATGGGATATGAGACATGTATATATATAGACTCATGAATAGGTTTGCAGGTTGTTCCTAAACAATATGGGATTTTTCATCTTTTAACTAACAACATAAGATTAAAGGCTACAATATATTTTATAATTTTTTACAAAATAATTTCTTTTTTTATATTTTGTTAAAATTTTCTCATATTATAAAATTATCTTTTGAGATCTTTAATCTTGTTGCATTTTAGAATTGTTAACATATACAAAAGGACTATTAAAAAAAGGAATAAATTGCACATATGAAATTTAAACATGCAATAATCTTATATTCAATTTTAAATGTTTGAAGTTAATATCCATGCAATTCCAATTTGAAAATAATTTTCCATTATTTAAATTTAGAAGTTATACTTTTAATTTTTTTATTATTTATTTTATTTTATATTATGAATGTTTGATTAATAAATAAATGGTGAGTATTTGGTACTCAAATAGTATATTTTTTGTAATTTTAATATTTTACTATACTCATTAATTTTTAATCCTAATTTTAATTTAATTTTCATCACCTAATGAATGTTGATAAATTTATTTCAGATGTATTTTGATTAGATAGATAATCTATTTAAGCACAGTATATAATTATCTTAAATAAGTTTTTTTATAGAAATATATAATACACATAAAATATAATAATTATTTTCATATTTTTATATCTAGATTAAATTATATTAGTAGTCACTTAACTATGATTTTTGGCTATCGAACTATAAAAACTTACAAAATGATCATTCAACTATTAGTAATTTTTGAATATTTATTTTTAATATTTTACCATACTCATTTTATATTTTATAATTTTTTACTTATAAAGTTTAAAAGTTTTATTTATAATGTAACAAATGTTAACTTTTGTAAAAAAATTTAAACTCTATAAGTAAAAAATATAAAATATAGTGTAGCCTTTAATCTCATGTTGTTAGTTAAAAGATGAATGAATCCCACATTGTTTAGGAGCAAGCTGCAAACCTATTCATAAATCTATATATACACATGTCTTATATCCCACATTGCTTAAGAAAATAAAGAAAATGATATTTTGGGTCTATATAAAGATTTGCTTTGTAAGTTTTATTTTCATATTAATTGGTGGCAACTTAAAATAAAAAAAATGGTGTTGCCACTTTGGGTCTTTATAAAGGCTTATTCTTGTAAATTTTCAAAAAAAAAGTCTATTTTTGTATTTTTTTTAAAAATGACATTTTTTGAAAATTTAACTTGAGAACGGACAAAAGCGTACTCACGTTAGCGTGTTTTTGTTGATAGGGTAAAGCGTGTCCACGTCAACGCGTTTTGTGCTGACATGGCCAAATCACTCCCTCAGGAACGTGATTTGCTGAAATTTCCCCCAAAAACGCTCCTACATGAACTCGTTTTATAGTTTTCGGCCTTTCCGATAAATAATAAAAAAATTTGCCTATTTCCGTAAATAAAGTTGGAAATGGGCCTCTATAGGTAAAATAGTCTTGTATTGTGATTTTAGTGTAAACATATTCTTATTTGTTTATTCCAAAAGAAAATTTTTTATTATTTTATATTTATTTGTACTACTATTTAAATTCTTGATTGAGTTGGTATAATAAGTCAATCGATATCAATTCGATTAGAAAAATTATTTTGAGGTCTTTTCATATTTAAAATCAGTTATATAATTTGAAGATATTTTAGTTTTTTATTTTAAAAAATAAAATATTCATATAATGCATTTTGAACCCATGTCAATTGCATTAGTAATACATTAAATTTATCACCAACTAAAGCTTTATTTTAATATTTTATAATTTTAATTTTAATTTTAGTCTTTTTATTTTGATTTTTTCACTTGAATATCGTACATATTTTATGAATTATTATTAATTAATTTCAAACCAAACATTTCATTATTTATTGTATGTTGTTTTTAAGCACACCTCTATATTTTAAATACGTGATTTTCACATATATATGTATATAATAGAATTTTCTAGTATTGATAATATATTGATCGAGTTAATGTCACAAGTTAACTTGAAATCAATTTAAGATTGATGACAATACCATAATAAATAATTGTAGTGCATTTAATATTTTTAATATGACGTATCTATGTGTTTAAATTTTGTTTTACTCACAATTTAATCTAATTTTTCATTTTAATATCATACCTTTTGCATGTGTTATTATTAATTAATTTCAAACCATACGTTTCATTATTTATTGGATTTTTTAAACATATCATTATGTTCTAAATGTGCAGTTTTTACGCATATGTATGTGATAAAATTTTAGTACCATTAATTAAAAAAAATAGTTAATATAAATTTTTGGGTACCGAAACTAGCACAATATAATAGTAACACGTTATCATGTAAACCAAAATTGAAAAAGTTGTCAAGTTCCAAAATTAATATGAGAATAATTACTAAATTCCAAGTTTAATGTGAAGAAAAAATTGAAGTACTAAGTTGAAAAAATTATCAAGTTGAAGAAGGATATATGATCGTTTAAGGGTTTTTTTCATTTATTATTGTTTTATCTTTCTTTTTTTCGCATTTAAGACATTTTCTATTCAATTCCTCAAAGAAGAACCCCCCAAATGAAAAAAAAATTCATTAGACCCTTAAACTTTTGATAAATTATACTATATGTTACCCAACTATGAATTCATTTTTATTTTTGGTTACCTAATTATGAATTTTAATTAATCTCTTTAATATTTTTGTTAATCCTTGTCAATGGAAAAGAACAAGAAAAAATTCAATTAGTTGGTTGATCAAATTTCTTTTTTAAATCATGGTTGGGTGATGAAAAAAGAGAGTATATAATTAGGTGACTTGTAGTATAATTTACCCTTTTTTTAAATTAGCTATCCCAAATTTGAAAATTCTTATTAAACTTTCCAAAATTTGTAATTAACCCTTTAACTTTTTGTTAATTCTCATCTAACTTTTAATTTTTTGAACATTTTAATTAGACCTATAATTTTTTTTTTAAAAATCTCATTAAATCTCTAAATTTTATTTGAAAATTTTATTTAACCCCAAATCTTAACCGCAAGTTTTGGCATTGCAATCCTCAACCTTGGGCAAAACCTCCTTCAAGTAAAAAAAGACTTGAAATCAATTTTATCACCATTTCTCTCACAGGGCTCGTCTTCATAAATCACTTGATGATTGTTGTTTTTTTCTCAAGCATACACCTCCTCTTATATTCATGGTTTCCTTGACGATGACTAAGCTTTCAAAGTACACTTTATCATAATTGTAGTTCTTTGTGTCACGATCGCGAATTAAAACTCGTGACAAATACACAAAAAAATATCTTATAGAAATCAATTAATTAAATTAGATTCATTTAATCTACTTAAATTAGTTCTATTCGTGAAATATCGTTACTTACTATGTATAAATAAATTTAATTTTCTTTTTCTGATTCAAAATTAAAAAAACTATTATTATTTATCTAACATTCATAAATATGTATATTTAATCATAAAAAAGCAGAATTAACTATTTAAGGTAAATATGGTTTAGTTTTACAATTTGTGAAGGAAAAAATTATGTGAGATATAACGATAAAGGAATAACTTTCATTAGGATGATCCTAAAACTAAGATTTTTAGGCACTAATAAACTTTTGCCACATCATCAAATTTTAAAGAAATTAAATTATTATTCTACACTCATCTAAAGATAAATTATTTTATGGATCCTTCCTACCATATTATTCATTGTCTCTTTTAACAATTTTTCATGTCATTGACATATAATTTTAATAATTTTTTACTTTGATCCCTGAATTTAAAATATTAAACCTTAAACCTCAAACTCCAAATTTATAATTCCAAATCTTTAAACCCTAAACACAAACCCCAAACCCTTGAACCTTGAACTTAAACCTTCAACCTTGAATCCTTAAACCCTCAACTTGAACCTTGTACCTTGAACCTCGAACCCAAAATCCAAACTCGAACCCTAAACCTCAGGGTTCGGAGTTCAAGGTTCAAGGCAAAATAATTACCAAAATTATGTGCCTAAGACATGAGAAAAATTGCACAAAGATTACTAATTTTTTTAAAAATTGGTTGCACCAAAAAAAATAACTTATGAAAAAATGATTACAATTTGTAAAAAAAGAAAAATGTTTGTTTATAATTTAAAATTAATTATTTTAAGTAATTTAATTTAATTTAATTTAAGTTGGAGAAGATATTCGATATACATGAGTGTATAATGGTACTTTATTATCTTTAAAATTTAATGACGTGACACTATTTTATTGATACCTAAAACTATACTTTTAAGATTATCTTAACATAATTTATTCCAAAAACAAAAATAATGGTTGAGATAATAAAATGTTATAAAATAACCGAAAGAGTGAGTTAAAGGAAGAATTTTAAGCAAAATCATCATTTGAGTAATTGTCAAATTAATATACATAACTTGATTTAATTCTAAGCAACAGAATATATTAATATCGAAATTATCATAATTGTTCTCAAGAGGTTGATTTCGCAACTGCTTAACCAATGTTGATTGCCACAATTAAGTGCAGATGACCTTCCCCTTCACACCCCCATTCTTCATATTTTTTTGGCGTTAGGGGAAATAATAAATTTGATCCTTTTAAAAAAAGTATATAAAATGTAATATAATAAAATCAAATAAAATCAAATAATAGTAATTTCATTAAAATAATATGTTTTATGATATTAAGCGAATAATATTTTTTTTAAGTGAGTATCCTTTTATCTTAAAATATCATCTTAGTGAACTTATTAGAAAATTTTGACAGAGTTAACAATTAAACCCAAATTTAAAACATAAAATATAAAAGGATTAAATTTCAAATATTGAAAAGTATAAGGATCTAAAAGCATATTTTAAGCTATTATATATATAGTATCTATGTTAGTTACACCTAGGTCACCGTTGTATAAATCTCAGAGATTAGATTTTTTTTTAGATTTTATATGAAAAACCAATTATAAGTGGATATAGCGTGATGATTATCACAATAAATCACAATTTTCGATTTTAATCCATCGAAAAATATAAATTATGTATTCAAGTAAGAAAAAGAAAATCTATTCTTACTATTATTATTTAAGAATTTTACTTAACTATATGATGAATTAATCCAACCTCAATATAATTGTGAATTTATTAAAAATATAATTATTTTATATATTATTATTGGAGTAAAAAATTCTCTCTAGATTGATGTCATTTGTTTTAGAGTATAATAAAATAATAATTAAAAGAATACTTGACATTAGTTTAGATATGTTTGGTGAGTTTTTACTCCATTAATATTGGACAGAATAATTGTCCTATTAAAATTTATTATTTATACCAAACAACAAATAATATTTAAGAATCTTTTAATCTGAAATAAATATTATTTTAAAGATATTTTTATCTTTTGAACCCCTTTTATCATTAATAAAATAAACATTTTTGGACCATTTTATTTTTGGGCCCTAGGCGGCTACACTTCAAAATAGCCCTCAGGGTTGGCCCTGGCCCTTCAAAACCTAAGATCATTCTTCTATACACTTCAAACAATGTCCTATGAGGATGAATATGAGACTTGTTAAATACCCATGAGGTAGTGTTTGGAAATTCAACTAATAAAGTGCTTGTAATTACATATGGGTGTCATGTTTGTATAACCATTGTAATTGGTGGGTCTCATTGAATTAGATGTAATTGGGGCACCTCAATTACACTAACTAATTATTAGGAAGAAGGTGAGATTTGAAGTAATTACACAGGTAATTACGCCCAAATCCAATTTTTAAAAAATATTTTTATAAAAATTATAATATAAGCATTAATACCTATTAACTATTTGGATGGTTATGTAAAAGATTTTTATATTCTAAACCCTAAAAAATATATTATATAAATCCTAAAAAATTTCAAATTTATGGCCAAAAAATTATTATAAAAAATTTATATGTTATAACAGTGTTATAATATATTTATTTATAAAAAGTAATGCTCAAGAAGTATGAACATTACTTGTTTACATGTCAATGTTATATATTGTAAAAATAATATACTTATTCATAAAAAAAATATTATAGATTTATAATCATAACTTATTTATTAAAATAACTTTCTAAAGTTATAACAAAATTTATATTATTTATAAGAAGTGTTGTTAAAGTTTTGGACAATTTATAAAACCTTTTAAATTTTATATTATTTTTACTTATTTTACATATTATAAAAATGATATAATTTTAGTATAAAATTTTCGCTAAATTAAGTTTATATAAGTTTTATAATTAAAGTTACATACTATTTGGATTGTGAATCCAAATATTATAAGTTCGATGCTAGACTTGATGGCCCTGCCCAAAAAATGAAATGACAAAAAAAATAATGCCTATTTTCTAAACAAGTTAATGTCTCATTTAAGCTTTTTTGGCCCGACCCAGCCTAAATTTGCAAAAAAAGAAAAATTGATGCTGTTTTGCCATTTCTTTTTCATTGTTTGGCTATCATTTTGTTATTATATTGCTACTATTTTGTTGTTATTGTTTAGGTATTATATAACTCTTGTTTTATTATTAATTTTACTACTATTGTAGAGGTATTTATTTGTTAAGTTGCATTTATCTCAGTATTATTTAAGTATATTTTCTTTTAATTTTTTATTCGTTGGGAAACATTTATTTTAATGTTTTAAGTGTACTTGATGTATTATATTTTTAAAAATTTATTTTTGTATAAAAAATTTAATATGGGCGTGCTGGGTCGGGCTCAGGTTTGGGCAAAATTTTAGGCTCTTTTTTTAGGCCGAGCTCGACCCAATTTTTTTACTTGACCTGGCCTGACCCATGGACAACTCTGGTCAATGCTAATTATACAAATAGAAAAGGTTTTCTTGCACCATATCGTGGGATATGATACCATTTAAAAGAATGGTGTCATATAAACACCATAGGCAGCTCTTGAACTCTTTAATTTGAGACATTCAATGCTTCGAAATGTGGTTGAGAAAATAATTGTTGTTCTAAAAAATATTTCTCATATTAACAACATTACCTTAGTTGTAATGTCCTAAAATTTTGAGAATTTAATTGTGAGAACCTGCAGTAATTAATTTCTGTATCTATGGCTCTGTGTTCTGCTATTGTGTTTAAGGTATGGAATTCGAATTGTATCATTAAAAGTTTATTTATTTTTAAAACAACCCCTATCCATGCGTTACATAGTTAAGTGTCATTCTGTGTAAATCTGTGTCAAGAATGAGCTTGCTAGTTCACTGATTAAACATTTGTATTTTTTCTGGTCCCGAGTTCAAGTCTCAGTGTATGCGTTAGGAAATATTTTGCTTGTTGTTAAAAATATGCTGATGGTTATGAAAAAGTATTTTTAAATTTTCTTTTTGTTTTCTTCCTCTTCTTCTTTCCTTTTTCTTTCTTTTTTTTTTCTTGTTTTCCCCTTTCGTTTTTGGTTTTTTTACATCGTTTGAGCGTACCTTTATCGATTGTTGAACTTCTCATTTTGATCTGCATCATGGGTTGGGTAAGTACGTCTTCTGTGCTGTTAATTGTGTTAATTTCTTAAAGTTCTATGAACAAACGGTGTGGTATTGCTGATAGTTGTGCTAATGGATGAATTCTCGTTATTAAGCGATGTTGGTTCCTTCTTTTAAGAATAGGAGTTGGAAGTAACGAGTCTTGGTAGGACAATTCGAGTAATTTCAATTGATCTTTTGGTAAGTGTTGATTCTGTTGAAGGTTTTATGTCGAAGTTTTCCACATAAATTTGGTTGATTGAATAATTGTATGGTTGTTTTAGGCTTCAGAGACTCTCCACACTCTTATCGCTTCAAAATCTCTACTATTGCGTATCGAAAACATTATTTTATGTGAATTTTGGTAGTAAAAAAACATTGCTATTGATGCCACACGGCTGTATGTGTGGCCGTGTAACTCACTGTTCATTGAATTGAAGCCACACGGGCAAGGCACAAGGCCGTGTATAGCCATTTTAATGTAGGGTTCACACGGGCAATATACACGGGCATGTGTCTAGGTCGTGTAACTCACTGTTTATGTTTTAGGACTACATAGCCAGGGACATGGGCATGCACCTAGGCTGTGTGAGCCACACAGGCATGGACATGAGCGTGTGTCCAGGCCGTGTAACTCAATGTTTACATTTTAAAATCACACGGGCAGAGGACATGGGCATGTATCCAGGCTGTGTGCCATATTGATAGGGTTTGAATCTTGTTTTTATGGCCATTACTGTTACTTCACACTAATATTGACCTCCCCAATGTATGAATGATCTACATTTGATTGCACAAGGACTCTCTGATGCTCTGTGACTGATAAATGAATAACATAATTGTGTGTACTATGATAGCTATTTATGACACTAAACCGTATTATCTAATTGTGAAATAAATTAGAATGACTAAACATATGTTGTTGGATATTTGTACTTTGCATTTTCATGAGTTGGAATATTATGAAGAAGGAAGTAATCTACTCTGAATTAGTGGCTAAGCCACGGTGCGCATAAATTTGAATCTGGCGCTTTATCGTATTCCGACTTAGCAGCTAAGCTGCTTCTCTGTAAATGTTTTAGACTGACACTCTATGATGTGTAGGGTTGGTTGAACATTAAACGCCCTTAACGGTGTGTAGGGATGGCCGAAGACAGTGTGTAGTGGATGGGGTAGGAATATTTGCATATGAATATGATATGTTCTGTATGTGAAATTGAAATTGCTTCTGCATATGTAACTGATCTGTTCTGTATTTGAACTAATATTACTTCTGTTACCTAACCGAATATTAGGATTTGGGAATTATCTTATAAATGAGTTCTAATTGAACAAATGTCTTTTACGCACTAAGTATTTTGTTATTGATTGGATTTCAGATGATTCTCAGACTTGAATGGATTGGCGCTGCAGAAGCTCAGTCAAGCTTTTATCCTTCCTTTAAATACTACTATTAGGAATTTTGGTGTTCTATGACATTATGATGTTTGGGAAGATTATGTACTTAGTTAATTTCTATGATTGCTATTATATGTTGAATGGTTCATTTTGACTGCGTTATAAATGTGATATTCTTAATATTGATGATGTAACTTTCTAAACTTGGTCTATATATCTAGGCCAAGTGATAAACCATAATTTATACATGTTTTTATCCCATACTTAGCACATTTATGGATTCTTTAATTTCATGTTTTATACTTAGGTGAGCATAGGAGAGTAAAAAGAGCAAGAAACGGGCCGAAAACGGAGAAAATAGACCCACATGGGAAATCAACACGGCCTGGACTTCCTCACACGGGCGTGCCACATGGCAGTGTCCCTTTGGCAGGATGGAAGCACGACTTACACGGGTAAACTACACGCCCGTGCCTATTCAATGGCTTTGACCACGGGCTGGAGTAATCGTACATGGGCGTGTCACACGGGCGTGTCCCTGCCGAGCCCAAGTATAACCCTATTAGGAAAAGGCCAATTTTGAGGGCTCTTAAGCATTCTAAAGCCTATTTAAATACCTGAGGAGGAATTTAGGAAGGAGACACAGAGTAGGAGGCAAGAAATTACTCAAGGGAAGCCGATTGGTCCATCTCAGAAGCCGGATTCATCATCAAGACTGAAGATCTCCCTTCAATTTCCATTCAAGAGTTTTGGATTTTCTTTATGTTTTGTATTCATTATTCTTCTGAGATTTTTTCTTCTATAATTATGTCTATAATTATGAACTAAGCCCCCTAAATACCTAAGGGGAATGAAACCTAAGACGGATCTTGTTATTATTATCTGAATTGTATGATAAATGTTTGACTTGTTTTTAATTATGTGCTCTTAATTCTTGTTTTAATATTCCAGGATATTGATTCGAGTTAATGCTATTTTTTAGAAGAGGAATAAACCCTGTCTAAGAGTAAATTTGTCATAATTAAGTGGAGTTGATTGCACGCCTAGAGATAGGGTGATAAGATTTTGCTGGATTAGGGTGATAGGATTTTGCCGGATTAGGGTGAAACCTAATAAGGGGATCTATAGATAGAGTTAATGCAACACTAGGTGTTAATTAGAAAGAGATTTCAATTAATCAACCTAGGGTTAGACGTTATTAGTCTCGAGAATGATAATAATATAACTTAGGGATTTCTACGGATCAAGTTAAATGAATAAATCGTTTGATTCAGAGTCAAATAACAAGTGAAGTCTAGGTGGATTTTTCCTTGGTTATTGTCTTAATCAATCGAATTTTCCCAAAAGCTTTTCCCCAATTTCTCTCTGTGCACTCTTAGTTTAGTTAATTAATTTAGATAAAAAAATCCCTTAATTTTTAGGCTAGATAATAAAAAGAAAGTAATTACTAGTACTCTTAGTCTCTTTGGGTTCGACAATCCGGTCTTGCTAAAGCTATACCACTGTTCGATAGGTACACTTGCCTTCATCGTGATAATAGTTAGTTTCAAGAATGATTAATTATAAATATTTAAAACCTGTCACGAATATCACGTACGAAGTTTTTGGCGCCATTGCCGGGGAACTAGGATATAAGGAACACTCGATTTTTATTACTTTAGCCATTTTACTTTTATTGCAATTTAAATTTTTATTTTCTTTTCTAATTCTTCATTTATTCTCTTCCGACAGGATTTTCTAGTTTATGACCAGAAGAAACCTGTCAGGACCATTACTGTTTGATAGTGAGATCAATCGCACAGTTCGCAGAAACTAAAGAGAAATAAGGCGAAGCTTAAGATACACAGAGGAAGAGCAAGAGGATGATATTTCAACCACAACCAAGAAGATGGCTGAAAACCAAGAAAATACGTTACCTCCTGTGATTGCTGCTAATCAGAATCCTGCTCCACGTACTATACATGATTATGCTAAACCTTCTTTAATAGGAACTGAATCGAGCATAGTTAGGCCTGCTGTTGCTGCCAATAATTTTGAACTGAAACCTAACACCATTCAAATGATCCAACAGTTTGTTCAGTTTAATGGTTTACAGGACGAGGATCCCAACGCTCACTTGGCAAATTTCTTAGAATTTTGCGACACTTTTAAAATCAATGGTGTTTCTGATGACGCCATTCGCTTTCTGTTGTTTCCCTTTTTGTTGAGGAATAAGGCTAAACAATGGTTGAACTCGTTACCACGAGGGTCAATCACTACTTGGGAACAAATGACCAAAAAGTTTTTATTAAAATATTTTCCGCCGGCTAAAACAGCCAAATTACGTAATGATATTTCGTCTTTTGTGCAGATGGATTTAGAAACACTCTACGATGCATTGGAGAGATATAAGGACCTTTTGAGAAGGTGCCTTCACCATGGGTTACCACTTTGGCTACAGGTTAAAATGTTTCATAATGGCCTGAATCGTTCGATTCGACAGATGATCGACGCAGCCGCTGGCAGAACCATCAATAATAAGACACTTGAAGATGCTTATAAATTTATAGAAGAGATGTCACTGAATAATTATCAGTGGCAAGTCATGAGGACAAAGCCAACAAAAGCAGTTGGCATTTTTAACATCGATTCGGTCACCATGCTCTCTAATCAGGTAGAACTTTTGAACAGAAAAATTAACGGTTTTCTTGGTTCTTCACAAGTTCACCCAATAATACAATGCGAAGCAAGTGGAGGTGGATCAAGCACTTCAAAATACCCACCTTATGGCTACAATATGGAGAACGAGCAGTTAAATTACACGGGTAATAATCCTCGATCTCAAAATAATTCGTATAGCAATAGTTATAATGCAGGTTGAAGGAATCACCCAAATTTTTCATGGGGTGGCCAAAGGAATCAGAGACCATCACCATCTCTAGGCTTTCAACAACCACCTTACCAGCAAGAGAAAAATTCGAACCTTGAGAAGAAACTAACAAAATTCATCTCAGTGTCAAAAACTCATTTTTAGAATACCGATACAGCACTTAAAAATCAACAAACGTCAATCCAAGGGCTCAAAACTCAGATAGGTCAGCTCGCTAAATTGATATCTGAATAACCATAAGGTAGCCTCGCGAGTAACACTGAATCTAACCCAAGGGAGCAAATCAATGCAATTACCATTCAAGATGAGGAAGGGTTAGTTGCACCTGAACCAGAACCGAGGCAATAAGTAAAGGTAAGGGTGAGGTGGACCACAATGACCAGAAACCGGTAAGTAAAGAATACAAACATCGTGTGCCATACCTAAACACGACAAGGAAAGATCGCACAAAAGAATAATTCGGTAAATTCCTTAAATTATTAAAGAAGTTACATATTAACTTACCGTTTATTGAAGCTCTTTCGCAGATGCCAAACGCAGTCAAATTCCGAAAGGAGCTTTTAACAAATAAGTGGAAGTTGGATGAGGCATCGCATGTGGAACTAAATGCAGTTTGCTCAGCCATACTACAGAATAAGCTGGCCAAAAAATTAAAAGATCTAGGGAGTTTTACAATTCCCTGTTTAATTGGTAGCCTAGATGCTAATAATACTTTGGCTGATTTGAGGGCTAGTATCAATGTCATACCTTACAAAATATTTAAACAACTAGGTCTTGGGAAACCCAAACAAACTAGGATGAGTATTCAATTAGCCGATAAAAAAATCAGATTTCCTAGTGGGATTATTGAAGATGTACTCGTTAAAATTGACAATTTTATATTCCCAGTTGATTTCGTTGTTCTAGACATAGAAGAGGATAGTAACGTTCCTTTAATTTTAGGGAGGCCCTTTTTAGCAACCGCTAGAACAATAATTGATGTTGGCACAGGTGAACTCACACTTCGTGTGGGAGACGAAACAATCACCCTTCAAGCTCATAATTCGAATAACACTTCGAAAATTGAATGTGGTTTTATACATCATACTATTAAAATTGACCATGTGGTGCAACCTACTTTTCAGGAAATAAGTTCGAAGAACCTACACGAGCCATGTTCAAGCAACAACAAAGGACCTATCTATGAAGAACGAAGGCTACAAATCGAGGAACTAGATGAATGGCAGATACAAAAATTGAGAACACTCGATAAACCGAAACCAAGCCAGAACGAGCTCAATACATCACAAAATCAACTTAAGGTTGGAGACAAAGTACTACTAGATGCAGCAGATCCTCGCATTACCACTTCTGATCCTAATGAAGAAATTCTTCTCACGGTACTTAGTATTTTCCCATATGGTACAGTCGAGGTAATTCACCCCAAATTTGAAACTTTTAAGGTAAATAATACTCGTCTTAAACCTTATATTGATAAAGTTAATAGCAGGGATGAGGAGTGTAAACTCTTCGAGCCACCATGATCACACACCAAAGAGGTAAGTCAAGCTTAGACTATAAATAAGCGCTTCTCGGGAGGTAACCCGAGCACTAATAGTAATGATTTATTTAAATTCTACCTTTTCACATCTAACCTACTAACTGAGCCTTGAAACACAAGGTTTTTCCCATCCACACGGCCAGGCACACGGGTGTGCTTTAGGCCATGCATACACTATAGGAGGAGACATGGTCGTACGATATGACCGTGTGAAAACAAGGCAAAATTTTTCCCCAACACGGGATGCGATAAGTCGCCACGGCGTGGGCTAAGGCCATGGGCAAAACTGCCAAAACAACACGGGCGTGTGACATGCTCGTGCCCAGCCCCCATTGTCGACACTGTCAAACTAACACGGGCATGGGCTATCATAAACGGGTGTGGGAGAAGCGAACAAAGAAAGCCACAATCGTGTGCACCTACACGCCCAATGAACACGAGCGTCGGCCGAACATTAGACGCACCCAAAATTTAAAAATTGCAAAATACATGGGCAAAAATTACGGCCGTAGGGCCCCAAAATCTATATAAACCCTTCACTATTCATCATCTCCCTCCCCAAAAATCCCTAACCCTAGCCACTGCAACTCCACACGCCCTACCTGCCACGCCCGTGCGCCGCCTACAACACTGTTTCCGACGATCCAAGCTTCTCCTTTTTGTGTTTGTTTACTCTTTTCTCTCTATTTTCTTTAAATATTTTGCCTATTTCATGATTTCTCTGATCCATTTGACTATCTTAAGTGAATATTCATAGTAGATAATAATACTCATGCTTGTCATTAAAGAATATTGCCATTTTTTATACTACATTCATCCATTTTTCTCGTTTCCATGGCACATGCATTCATACATTAGATATTCCTGTCGTATTATTCTCATAGTCCTATTTTAATAACTTGATATATTTGCTTTAGTTGTTTTAGTTTTGTTCTCTTCATCTAATACGCGAGTCTCATGAAATATTCCTATTTAGTTTTGTATTTCCATGCTATTTTTGGGACGTATTAGTTGAACTTCGACTTTTCAATGTAGGTATATAATATCATCCTCACGTGGTAAGAAAATCAATGTCTCCGCTTCGAAGAAAAGGAAAGGAGCAGTGTCATCCTCGGGTCCTATCACGGAGATTAGGCACCCTTTTCTCGAGTTCCCATTGAGACCTCAGGAGGAGCTATTTCAGATATTATGGGCCCAACCTCTAGGTGTGGGCCGCTGCATTGACTGGGCTGCACTTGAACAAATTCAAATGGCTGACGTGGTTTGAGCCCTTCTGACGATTGAACCGTGAGGGCTCTTTTTTGAGATCATCGAGCCGACATACCTCGAGCTCACGATGCAACTATGCTCGACCTTCCATCTCCAAGTCGTCATGACCAACTTCGACGATCCTGGAATGGTCCAGTTCCTCCTTAGTGGTATAGTGCGCCAGTTGAGTGTACCCGAGTTCAGGATTGCACTAGGGTTGTAAACGGAGGAGTTCATGAACGACAATGAACTCGACACCCTCCACCACCACATCCACTACTCTCCTTCAATGTGTTGGAAGGACCTCATCCCTGCCTCGGCCTCCTATGATCCTAGCCGCTCTAAGGCATCGTCCCTCACCCCATCCCTGTGATACCTACACGCCATCTTAGCCCACACTCTGACGGGACGACGAGAGATCACCGACGTCGTCAACACTCACGACACCTATTTCCTATGGAGTATAGAGAACGGGCACGTCTTCGACCTTGCTTACTTCATCGCCCTCGCCATCCGCCATCAGACGGAGCGACATAGGAGAGGGGTCATCTCTATCTGGCCCTATGTGACTCGATTGGCAAGACACTTTGGACTCCTCAACACAGCAGCACAATCATCCTCCCTCACTCTCATCGGTCAAATGTCCCCACAGAGCATCTCGAGCATGCTAAACATGAGGATGATCAAGAAACAACGTGGAACCTACCCTCCTCAGTACCGCCTCGTCCAGTCCACTGAGGAGGAGGACCTAGAGGACATTACTGATGATGTCCCTCCACGTCATGAGGACCCACCGTCTCAGCCACCATCCATCCATCGTCCAGTTCATGCGGCGGCTTCTTACTCTGACATCTCTGAGTGCCTTACACGATTTGAGCAACAATACTTTCAGCGCTTTGATCACATTGATGTGACTCTACATCAGATTTGTTAGCAGTTCCATATCTCATCGCCACCACCACATCGCGAACCATTCGGCGATGACGATGTTTAAAAACTTTTTATTTATTATTTTTATTTTCACTTTTATCTTTATTTATCTTATTTAAGTACTTTTTATTTCATTTTCCTTAATTATTATTTTAATTTTAATTTTCATATTTTTATTGAATAAATTATAGCTTCGGCTATTTCATTACGAGTAATTATGCTTCATTATATTTCCTAAAAAGTTTCTGATTCTATCATAGTTATAAAGAGCTCCAAAGCTCATCATTGCATAGGAACTAAAAACTCCACTGGTAAATGTTCTCCACACCTGCCATGTCCTGCTCGACCACGACCATAGCTACCACCAGATATAATATTCTTTTTGCGCAGGACTTATGGACTAATGAACCTCTACCACCACCGGAGTATCCTCCTCCACTCTCATTATTGCCTTGGCCGATTATTCTCTATAACTCCAAATCAATGAGTTCATTCATCATTCAGGAAGTTTCACTTCTCTCCCTATCTTATGATTATTTATCTATATTTTTCAATATATCTATCTTTGTACATTGAGGGAATTGTACATCTTAAGTGTGGGGGGTCTTTCATATCATCATTAGAAATCCCTGAATTTTGTCTTATTCTCACGTGAATCACTCATATCACTATTAGAATGAATTTTAATTAATTTATGATTTTTATTGATATGTCTTGAATTAAAACATAGGCATTTATTCATTGATTGTTTAAACTTTAAGACATTAGGGAATCAAGCATGATAAGTTGATTTTTGAAGAATTATAAACTTTTAGGTTGTTTCCTTAAGTTTAGGTATTATCGTGAGTTGAAATTCACAAGTTTAAACATAAAAAAGCCATAGTTTTTGTGAGATCTTGAGCCTTTAGAGCATATTTTATTTCTTTCATGCTCACTTTTATTATGAGTGTGTCAGTATTGATTTGTTATTCTAGAACTTGCTTGATTATGCATGTTAAGACCACACCATTTGATTTGATATATTAAGATGATAAAGGCACTTAGGTTTAACGCACTCACTCCACAAATGCCTACCTTCACAATTGACCATTAGTGTACCCATTTGAGCCTAACAAGCCATTAACTGATTTACTCTCAATATTAACCCATAACCCATTATTGTTGAAATCCCCTAATTTGATCCCTATTTTTGTCGAGATTTAATTTGAACTAATTGCTTAGCTATGTTTTTATCTTCTATGTATTTGACTTATTTATATACTTCAACACATATTAATAGTAATTCGTCATTTTTGAGCTTGAGTGTTAATTCCATATTCTGAGAAGAAGCTCACTTGTATTCAACTGATGACTGGTTATTTTCTAGCTAGGTAATTTTTTAATTCAATCTCGATTCTAACCTTTTCTTTCAGCTTGTGACCATGCCCCCTAACCAAAGCCACATTACAACCCTCTAGAAGACCTTTTTTATTGATGTATCAGCTTAATTTATAGTGGTGGAGATTTGATTTTCAAGCAAGCCTATGGCAATAGCTTTTCATATTGACTAATGAGTGCTTTAATTGATGTTCTTAAACACCTTAAGTGATTTGAGTGAATCTTTAATGAGGATGTTAAACTCTGTGATATTTTAATCAAAGGTAATCATTTAAATAAGGAGAGACAGCTATGTTTTCGTGATAAAATACCCAACTTGGAATGTTTGAAACTTTGATATACTTTTAGTTGAATTTTCAATCTATGAATACTTATGGATTATTTGAGATATTAATGATAGGGATTATAAATTGAGAAGAATTTATTTTGATTTTGAGTTGAGGATTTTGCTTGAGGACAAGCAAACGCTTAAGTGTGGGGGTATTTGATAAACCGTAATTTAAACATGTTTTTATCCCATGCTTAGCACATTTATGGATGGTTTCTCCTTAGATTTGGTGAATTCGATGCTTCTAATTCTTTAATTTCATGTTTTATACTTAGGTGAGCATAGGAGAGTAAAAAAAGCGAGAAACGGGCTAAAAACGGAGAAAATGGACCCACATGTGAAATCAACACGGCTTGGACTTCCTTACACGGGTGTGTCACACGGCCGTGTCCCATTGGCGGGATCGAAACACGACTTACACGGGTAGACTATACGCCCGTGCCTATTCAACAGCCTTGACCAGAGGTTGGAGTAATCGCACACGAGCGTGTCACATGGGCATGTCCTTGCCGAGCCCAAGTATAACCTTGTTCAGAAAACGCCAATTTTGAGGGCTCTTAGGCATTCTAAAGCCTATTTAAACATCTAAGGAGTCACTTAGGAAGGGAGACACAGAGTAGGAGGCAAGGAATTACTCAAGGGAAGCCGATTGGTCCATCTTAGAAGCCGGATTCATCATCAAGACTGAAGATCTCCCTTCAATTTCCATTTAGGGGTTTTTAGTTTTCTTTATATTTTGTATTCATTATTCTTCTTAGATGTTTTCTTCTATAATTATGAACTAAACCCTCTAAATACCTAAGGGGAATGAAACCGAAGACGAATCTTGTTATTATTATCTGAATTGTATGATAAATATTTGACTTGTTCTTAATTATGTGTTCTTAATTCTTGTTTTAATATTCCAGGGTATTGAATCGAGTTAATGCTCTTATTCAGAGGAGGAATAGACCCTGTTTAAGAGTAAATTTATCATAATTAAGCGGAGTTGATTGCACGCCTAAAGATAGGGTGATAAGATTTTACCGGATTACGATGAAACCTAATAACGGGATCCATAGATCGATAAATGTAACACTAGGTGTTAATTAGAAAGAGATTTCAATTAATCAACCTAGGGTTAGATGTTATTAGTCTCGAGAGTGATAATAATATAACTTAGGGATTTCTATGGATCAAGTCAAATGAATAAATCGTCTGATTCAGAGTCAAATAAAAAGTGAAGTCTAAGTGGATTTTTCATTGGGTATTGTCTTAATCAATCGAATTTTCCCAAAAGTTTTTCCCCAATTTCTCTCTGTGCACTTAGTTAATTAATTTAGATAAACAAATTCCTTAATTTTTAGGCTAGATAATAAAAAGAAAATAATTACCAGTACTCTTGGTTTCTTTGGGTTCGACAATCTGGCCTTGCTAAAGCTACACTACTGTTCGATAGGTACACTTGCCTTCATCGTGATAATAGTTAGTTTAAAGAACGATTAATTATAAATATTTAAAACCTTTCGCGAATATCACGTACTACCAAGTTTAGAGTGTTACATTTAGTGGTATCAGAGTCATATTTTTCAACACTTAGATTGTGTTTGGGCTCATAATGTACAATAAAATATAGTTAAATGAGAATACAATATCTAAGTTAATATGAAAATTGAACTACTGGTAAATGACTGAGCCTCCAATGTCGGACCTGTAAGTATTTCTGTTCTTTTGAAATGGTTAACTGAAATATTGTATTACATAAACTATTATGTGGGTAAATGCTCTGATGTGAACTAGTGGAATTATCCTGTTGGAAGTCTGAACAGATCTGTGCAGTCTAACATTATAGATAGATTGATACTATGAGTTCGCGCGTAGTCATTGATGTGGAACTCGTGAGCGTTGAGGACGCTGAGAAGGAGCTCGAGCAAAGTCATCCTTTATGGGTAGTATGCCCAACCTAGAGACCAGCAACATAGTTGGTAGTCCTACTACTGAGACGAGGTCCCAGACTCCGACGGTTGGGGACTACACACTGTCTCAAGCCATGATTCAAGTACTGGAGAGAGTTGTAGGGACCCATTCTGGATCAAGAGGCCGAGGGTCAGTTACTGAACGACTCCGATTGAATGGGGCTGAACTATTCAAGAGCATCATTAGATTCCCCTCTACTATTGCTGAGTACTGGCTCAAAGCTATCGAGCGTATTATGACCGACCTTGAGTGCACTCCCACTCAGAAATTAAGGGGTGTTGTGTCCCTACTTCGGGACGAGGCTTATTAGTGGTGGCTGACGGTTGAGCATGGTGCTCAGCTCAAACATATTAACTGGGAATATTTCAAGAACACCTTTTAGAGTAATTACATGGGGCGAGTTATGTCGAGGCTCACCGATGAAAGTTTATGAGCCTAGTTCAGGGCGATCGATTTATGGCTGAATATAAAGTCAAGTTTCTGTAATTGAATAGTTATGCACGAGCATTAGTGGCATCTGACTACAATAAGTGTGTGAGGTTTGAGGAAGGGTGGAGATATGATCTGCGAGTTCTGATTGCTTTTTATGGAGAGTGAGTTTTTGCGATTCTGGTTGATAAAGCAAAAATAGTGGAAGAGGTAAAGTGCAATGAGCACGAGCGGTATGTCCATGAGAGGGATTAGAGTAAGATTAAGATGGATTCAGGTTCTTCTAGTTCTAGACTGTGCCCTGAGAGACGGGTGAGAATTGATAGGCCCTCAAGGCCCGAGGCACTAGCTGTAGTGACCAAGATTCAGCTGTACAGTGATTGTGGAAGATGCCATCTGGGCAAGTGTTGGAGGAAGTTAGGAGTGCGCCTCTGTTGTAGGTCGATGGAGCATCGAGTTAAGGATTGCCCCCATCGACCAGATCAGGTGCCAGCTACGGCAAAGAGCCTCCGGGAGTGGTTTAGCAACCAACTAGAGCTCATGGTATTGGTAGAGGACAGAGGGTACCGGGTAGAGGTGCAGGTCAGACTAAGGCTCGACAATTGGCACTAGTTTATGCGGCGAGACGTTGCAAGGATAGCGATGATGCTGATGTTATTGCAAGTACATTCTTTATTCATTCTATTATGTGCTATGCACTCATTGATATTGGATCTAGTCACTCGTATATAGCTAGTGTTGTTTCTGTAAACCTGGGTTTAACTGCTAAAAATACTGCTAGAGAGTTATTTGTGATTAGTCCTTTGGGCCAGTCGGTTTAGGTTTATAGAGTATACAGACGGGTACCCCTAGAGATTTAGGGTACGGTGTTTCTAGCTGATCTAATAGAGTTACCCTTTAATAAGTTTGATTTGATTTTGGGAATGGATTGGCTTGTAAAATTTTGAGTCAGTCTAGATTATGTAACTAAGAGAGTTACTCTGAAAACGGATGAGAATGACGAGGTGGTTATGGTTGGTGAGCGTTGAGATTGCATCTCTAATGTAATCTCCACTCTTATAGTAGACAGTTTAATCTGAAAGAGGTGCAAGGCATACCTTGCTTACATATCTGATTCTGTTCCCGCAAGGCTTTTTGTGGGAGATATCCGCACTGTGAGGGAATTCTCAGATGTCTTTCTTGAGGAATTTTCTAGAGTACCTCCAGATAGGAAGGTAGAATTTGGTATTGATCTGTTACCAGGTACTACTCTGATGTCCATTGCACCTTACCGCATGGCACCGAAAGAGCTGACCGAGCTAAAAGCGTAACTCTAAGAACTGTTTGATAAGGGGTTTATCCGACCGAGTGTGTCTCCGTAGAGGGCACTGGTGTTATTTATTAAGAAAAAAGACGGATCGATGAGGATGTGCATAGATTATCGAGAGTTGAACAAGTTGACAATCAAGAATAAGTACCCGTTACCAAGGATTAAAGACTTGTTTGACCAATTTCGAGGGGCATCTGTTTTCTTTAAAATTGATCTGTGCTTTGGTTACCATCAACTCAAGGTCAAAGGGATTAATGTGTACAAAACCGTATTCAGGCCTCGTTAGGAACACTACTAATTTTAGGTGATGCCTTTTGGCTTAACGAATGCCATGGTGGCATTTATGGATTTAATGAATTGGGTGTTTCAACCGTACTTGGACCAATTTGTAGTAGTTTTTATCGATGACATCCTGATCTATTCTAAAACTAAGTCTGAGCATGATACTCACCTTTGCATTGTACTTTAAATACTCCAAGAAATACAGTTGTATGCTATAGAAAGTTGTTTTTTGGATCATATAGCAACCGTTGAGGGGATCCGAGTCAATCCCAAGAAAATAGAAGCTATAGTTGAGTGGAAGCAACTGAAAAATATATCTGAGCTTTGTAGTTTCCTAGGCTTAGCTGATTAGTACCGAAGGTTCGTCGAGGGATTTTCTCTGATTACATCACCTCTAATGTAGCTGCTATGTAAGAATGCTCCATTTGTGTGGTCTGAGGCGCAACAGTCTAGTTTCGATAAGCTCAAGTCCGTTCTGAAACAAGTTCTTATTTTAGTTCAATCAGAATCAGGTCGGGAGTTTTTGATATATAGTGATACGTCACACGTCGGGCTAGGATGTGTTCTGATGCAAGACAGTAAAGTGGTTGTTTATGTGTTGTGACAGCTTAAGACACACGAGGGTAACTACCCTATACATGATCTTAAACTAGCTGCGGTCGTGTTTGCTCTGAACTGGAGGTACTATCTGTATGGTGAAAGGTGTATTATTTACACTGACTATAAAAGCATCAAATATTTGTTAACTCAAAAGGAGTTAAACCTTCATTAGTGTAGGTGGGTTGAGTTAATTAAGGATTATGACTGCATGATAGAGTATCATTTGGGTAAGGCTAATATGGTAGCTAATGCCCTTAGCCGTAGAGCGATGACTGATTTGAGAATAATGTTAGCCCGTCTGGGCTTAGTTGAGGATGGAGGACTGTTAGCTGAATTACAAATTAAACCGACTTGGGTCAAGCAAATTCATACTAAACAATTAAGCAATGAGTCCTTAGTTCATCGACTACAACAAGTTGGTTCGAACAAAACTTCTAATTTCAACTTGAATAGTGAAAGTGTTGTGTTTTTGAGGTTGGATTTGTGTGCCTAATGATAAGGAATTGAGGCAATCGGTCTTACAAGATGTGCATAGTAGTCCCTATGTTATGTATCTTGGTAGGAACAAAATGTATCGGGACTTCCAAGAACTCTATTAGTGACCTAGACTAAAATGGGAGGTAGTTTCTTTTGTCTCACTGTTTGACGTGCCAAAAAGTTAAGGCTGAACATTAGTTGCCTTTCGATTTGCTTCAGCCAGTTAAGATTCTTCAATGGAAATGGGAGTGGGTAACAATGGATTTTGTTAGTGGGTTGCCTTTAACCCCCTCTAAAAAATATTCAGTTTGGGTATCGTTTATCAGTTAACCAAATCCGCTCACTGCATACCTATCTGAACATATTATTCCCTGCAAAAGTTAGCTAAACTGTATATTTATGAAATTGTAAGACTGCACGGGATTCCAGTCTCAATAATCTCTAATAGAGATCTGCGATTCACATCTCAGTTTTGGAAAAAGTTTCATGAGGCTTTAGGTACTCGACTTAATTTTAGTACAGCGTATCATCCTCAGACCGACAGACAATCTGAATGAGTCATTCATATTCTAGAGGACATGCTTCGAGGTTGTGTAATAGATTTTCGAGGTAGTTGGGAGGATAATCTATCATTGGATGAGTTTGCATACAATAACAGCTTCCATTCTAGTATTCAGATGGCACCCTATGAGGTGTTGTATGGTCGTAAATGTCGTACTCCTTTATGTTGGACAAAATTAAATGAACGTCGAGTTTTAGCTCCCGAGCTAGTTTCTGAAAATGAGAACACTGTGAAATTGATTCAAGATCATCTGAAAACCACCTTTAATCAGTAGAAGTCTTATGCTAATTTAAAAAGAAAATATATTGAATTTTCTGTAGGCGACCAAGTGTTTTTGAAGGTGTCATAGTGGAAAAAGGTTATCCGATTTGGACGCAAAAGCAAGTTGAGCCCGAGGTTCATTAGACCTTACCGCATTTTGAAATGTGTCGAACCTATTGCATATCAATTAGATTTACTGCTAGAGTTAGAGAAGATTCATGATGTATTTCATGTCTCTATGTTGAGATGGTACCGGTCTAATCTGTCGTATATTGTTCCTGTTGACGAGATCGAGTTACGACCAGATTTAACATTCGAAGAGGAACCTGTTCAGATCATAGAACGTGATGTTAAGGTACTAAGGAAGAAAAATGTTCCTCTAGTGAAGGTTCTGTGGCAGAACCATGGAACTAAAGAAGTCATGTGGGAACCTGAAGAATAGATCCGACAGCAGTACCCATATCTGTTTGAATCAGGTAATTTTAAGGCCGAAATTTCTTTTAGGGGAAAGAGTTGTTACGCTTAAAATTTTGAAAATTTAATTGTGAGAATCTGCAGTAATTAATGTTTATTTTTGTGGCTCTGTGTTCTACTATTATGTTTAAGGTCTGGAGTTCGAGTTGCATTGTTAAAAAATTATTTATTTTTAAAACAACCCCTATCCATACATTACATTGTTAAATGCCATTCTGTGTAAATCTGTGTCAAGAATGAGCCTGCTGGTTCACTGGTTAAGCATCTGTATTCTGTCTGGTCTTGAGTTCGAGTCCCATTGTATCTGTTAGGAAATGTTTTGCTTGTTGTCAGAAATAAGCTAGTGGCTATGACAAAGGATTTTTAAATGTTCTTTTTATTTTATTCCTCTTCTTCTTTCTATTTTCTTTATTTTTTCTGTTTCTTGTTTTCCCCTTTTGTTTTCATTTTTTTTACATAGTTTGAGCGTACCATTTTCGATTGTTGAACTTCTCATTCTGATCTACACAGGTCTGATAAGTACGTCTTCTGTGATGTTAATTGTATTAATCCGTTAAAGTTCTAAGAAAAAATGGTGTGGTATTATTGATAGTTGTGATAATGGATGAATTCTCGTTATTAAGCGATGTTGCTTCCTTATTTTAGGAATGGGAGTCAGAAGTAACGAGTCTCGGTAGGACAATTTGAGTAATTTTAGTTGATCTTTCAGTAAGTCTAGATTTTGTTGAAGGTTTTATATCGAATTTTTCGACATAAGTTTCTATGTGTAATTGTACTTCGTTGTCATTGAATTTGGTCGATTGAATGATTGTACGGTTGTTTTAGGCTTCGGAGATTATCTACCCTCTTATCGCTTCAAAATATCTTCTGTTGTGTACCGAAACCTCATTTTATGCGAATTTTGATCACTAGGAAATGTGGCTACCGATGCTATATGGCCATGTGGGTGGCCGTGTAACTCATTGTTCATTGAATTGGAGCCACATGGGTAAGGCACACGGGCATGCGTCTAGGCCGTGTATGGCCATGTTAGTCCATGATTCATACGGGCAATGGACACAGGCGTGTGTCTAGGCCGTGTAACTCACTGTTTATGTTTACATGGGCGTGTGCCCAAGCCATGTGAATCATACATGCAAGGACATAGGCATGTGCCTAAGCCGTGTAACTCATTGTTTACGCTTTAGGATCACACGGTTAGATGACATGGACATGTGTCTAGCTCGTGTGAGCTACACAGGCAAGGACATGGACATGTGTCCAGGCCATGTGACATATTGATAGGGTCCGAATCTTGTTTTTGTGGCTATGAATGTTACCTAACACTAATATTGACCTCCCCAATGTATGAATGATCTGAATTTGATTGTACGGGGACTCTCTAATGCTCTGTGATTGATATATGAATAACATAACTGTATGCATACTGTGATAGCTATTTATGACAATGAATTGTATTATTTAATTGTGAAATGAATTAGAATGACTAAACATATGTTGTGGATATTTGTACTCTTCATTTGTATAGGTTGGGATATTGTGAAGAAGGAAGTAATCTACTCTAAATTAGTGGCTAAGCCACGGTGTGCATAAATTTGAATCTGGCGCTTTGTCGCATTCCGACCTAACAGTTAAGCTGCTTCTTTATAAATGTGTCATGTAACGCCCCAAACCCGGCCTAGACGTTATGGCCGAATCTGGCGAAGTCACGTGAGGATGCATTTAAAATCGTGTTTACCCAAAAACTGTTCCAGTTACCACCTTTTACTAAACTCAGAAAACATATATTGATTAATTTGCTTGAAAACATTTCTTAGTTCGCGAAAGCTTAAGAACAAATAAAGTTGCAGTTCCAAAATCCGTAAATAGTATTTCAAAATTCTGAACCTAAACCAAACAGTCTGAAACAAGAAATTACATAATTACTCCGAACTATAGTAATTAAAATAATAAAACCTTTAAAAACCTCTAAAACCAAAATGTATGTAGCAGTGGTCACCGTCGAGCCCTTCCGTTGCACCGATCCACCTACTGTTAGGGATTACCTGACAGGCAAATAAAATAAGGGGTGAGTTTTCACAAACTCAGTGTGTATATCCCCACAGTAAAACATGCATGTAAACGGACAACAGTCAAACAGTCATAATCGAGTCTGAGCTTTTAACAGGAACAGTGTAGGCCTTAGCCCAATTAGAACAGTATCAGATACATTCGGGCCTTAGCCTATACAGACATACATGCATATCAATCAGAACAGTAATGCCCACCAACCCTGCACACCAACTCCGTCCAACCCAACACACCATGTGGGGATAAAATCGACCCACCCAACCCTACACACAAAGTATGGGGATAAAATCAACTCATCCAACCATACACACCAAATGGTACAGTATACGACACATATCAGATATATGCAGCATAGCTGCCAGATGACAGGCTAATAGCCTTTCAGTCTTCCTTCTCTTCAACAACATGCCCAACCCAATGCAATGCAACATAAATAATAAGGCATGCTCATGTGCAGATATTAAATCATAACATCATCATCAATTCAGAATAGATACACATGCTTTGATTATCATGCTTTTACATGCATCTTAGTATCAAATCAGAGTATAGAGGTCTAAGTAACTCTTACCAACCCTATAATCAGGTCACAGTCGACTTGGGCGACCCGTGCAACCTTGTAAAACATTTCAAACAAATCAGGCTCACACGCTCGTGTACCCTGCCTGTGTGGGCCCACACGCCCATGTGCTCATACAGCTCAGATTGGCCTTGCCCGTGTGGATCACACGGCCTGGCCCAAGATCCCACATGCCCGTGTGGTTCACCCGTATGGCCCACAAGACCCAATTAGTCAAGCCCGTGCCTCATACACAGCCTCTCTAGCCTCATACGCCCATGTCTGTTGTGCCCGTGTGGCACGCACACAGCCTCGCTCGTCGATCACACGGCTGTGAATCACCACACGGCCTCCATACGGGTAGTCTACACGCCCATTTGCCGTCTACAGTTTCAATTTCGGCTTCTATCGAAACCCATTTTCTGTGCAATCGAAGTACACATGTGATTCTGATTAAAGCCTAACGCAATCCTGAACACTCTAGAACCTTCAATGAATAACGGTGATCACTCGCTGTTCAAAACCCCGATTAGTGATCCGCAGAACTTTGATTGCCCCTTCGAACCGACGGAACCACCAGCAGCAAGTCAAAACTAATCGAAAGAAAGAAAAATGGAGGAGATGGGTAAAAGAAATGAAATTTCGGCAACAAGGGGTTTGGAAAAAGAAGAAAATGGCAGAGAGAGCAAAAAGAAAAAGGAAAACAGGTTAGGCAAACACTTGATAGACCCTACCTCCTCCTTTAGTGTTTTAGTCCAACTCAAACATCCGCACGGCTTATCAGTAAAATAATGCCACACTCACGACTCGAACTCGGGATCTCAGGCATAATTCCTTGCCACTTGACCACTAGACCAGCAGGCTCATTCTGTTAAATTCCTACCAATAAATTCGTATAAGCCCATCAACCAAAAGCCAGGCTTAATTCAAATAAAAACCAAAACTTAGCCCAAGTTAAGGCTCGAACTTGAGAGTTCCAAACACACCCTAGAGCACAGAACCTCTTAAACCACATATATTTTATGCCGAAATGATTCAAAACAAAAGTCTCGATATTTCCAAGCTCAACAATCCCAAAAGCCGAAATTACAGAAATTTGGGGCGTTACAACTCTACCCCCGTAAAGAAAATTTTTCCTCGAATTTTTACCTGATCAGAAAAGGTGAGGATACTGCTGTCACATCGAATCCTCTGGCTCCCAAGTAGTCTCCTCATTGCTATGATTCCGCCACAACATATTCACTAAAGGAATGGACTTCCTATGCAAAACCTTAACATCGTGGTCTACAATCTGAACTGGCTCCTCCTCGAACGTCAAATCTGGTCTAACCTCAACCTCCTCCACAGACACAATGTGCATGGAATCAGAGCGATAACGTCTCAACATCGAGACATGAAATACGTCATGTATGCGATCTAACTCCAGTGGCAGCTCTAACTAATACGCGACTGGCCCAACTCGCTTTAGAATCTAGTACTGCCCAATAAACCGGGGACTCAACTTACTTTTGCCACCGAATCTCAGAACCTTCTTCCATGGCGAGACCTTAAGAAAAGCCAAGTCCCCACAGAATACTCAATGTCCTTCCTGTTCAAATTGGCATAAGACTTCTGTCTATCAGAAGTCACTTTCAGATGCTCTCGAATCAACCGGACCTTATCCTTAGTCTCTGAAATCAACTTTGAACCCAGAACACGTCGCTCACCTAACTCAGTCCAACACAAAGAGGTGCGACACTTACGACCAAAAGTGCCTCATAAGGTGCTATCTGAATACTAGAGTGATAGTTGTTATTGTAAGCAAACTTTTCCAAAGGCAAGTACTCTTCCCAACTACCTCAGAAATCCATAACACAGCCCATCAACATATTCTCCAGTATCTGAATTACCCTCTCTGACTGACCATCTGTCTGAGGATGAAATGCACTACTGAAGTCAAGTTGTGAACCCAAAACCTCATGAAGCTTTTTCCACAATCGAGAAGTAAACCGAGGATCTATATCAGAGATAATCGACACTGGAACCCCATATAGTCTTACTATCTCTGAGATGTAAAGTTTAGCCAACTTCTGTAAAGAGAAGTCTGTCCTACCAAGAATGAAGTGTGCAGACTTGGTCAATCGATCCACGACGACCCAAACAGAATCCTTCTTAGTGGGTGTTAGGGGCAACGTACTAACGAAATACATCGTCACTCACTCTCATTTCCACGTTGGTATCTTAACCGGCTATAGCAACCCCAAAGGCAATTGGTGTTCAACCTTAACCTGCTAATAAGTCAGACAACGAAAAATGAAATTGGTCACCTCATGCTTCAACCCTGGCCACCTGTACAACTCTCGGAGATCTTTATACATCTTAATTCCATTAGGATGTATAGCGTACGGACTACTATGCACTTCCCTCAAAATCGACAGCCTCAAATCCCTATCATTAGGTACACAGATCCTACCTCGGAACCACAATGCTCCATCATTACTCAGCCCAAAATCTATAGTAGTTCTAGTCTCAACTTGATGAAATCGCATCTCGATAGTTTTATCCTTTAACTGCTTAGCTCTAATCTGCTCAATCTATGTCGGCTTCACTTGTAGCTATGCCAGAAGACTCCCATCGTCATAAAGACTCAGTTGAGTGAACAACGCTCTCAAATCAGCCACAGCCCTACGGCTTAATGCATCAGCCACCATATTGGCCTTTCTAGGGTGATACTCTATACTGCAGTCGTAATCCTTAAGCAGCTCAACCCATCATCGCTGCCTAAGATTCAACTCCTTCTGAGTGAGAAGATACTTGAGGCTCTTGTGATTAGTGTAGATAGTACACTTCTCACCGTACAGATAGTGCCTTCAAATCTTTAATGCAAAGACAACTGCTGCCAGCTCAAAATCATGCGTCGGATAATTAGCCTCGTGAGTTTTAAGCTATCGAGACGCATGGGAAACTACCTTACCATCTTGCATCAAGACGCAACCCAAACCCACATGTGATGCATCACTGTAAACCACGAAGTCCCTACCAGGCTCAGACTGTATCAGAATTGGAGCCTGAGTCAAAACTGTCTTGAGCTTTTCAAAGCTCTTCTGCTGTGCATCAGTCCAAACAAAAGGAACTTCTTTATGCAGTAACTTAGTCAACAGCGTTACGATTAACGAGAAACCTTCTATGAAGCGTTGGTAACATCCTGTCAGTCCCAGAAAACTGCAAATCTCTGACACATTCTTCGACTGTTTCTAATCCAACACAGCCTCAATCTTATGATGACCAATATGAATTCCCCCAGCAGACACCATATGTCCCAAAAAGATTACTTTCTAAAGCTAAAACTCACACTTAGAGAATTTCGCCTAAAGCTGTTTCTCACGAAGGATCTGCAGAACAACCCTAAGATGTTCATCGTGCTCATCCTCAGACTTAGAGTATATCAAGATGCCATCGATGAACACCACCATGAACTGGTCTAAGTAACACGGTTTATCAAGTCTATGAACGCTGCTGGTGCATTTGTCAACCCAAAGGGCATAACTAGGAACTCGTAATGCCCATAACGAGTCCTAAATGTCATCTTATGCATATCGGCCTCCTTGACCCTTAACTGATGATAACTTGATCGCAAATTGATCTTTGAGAACACTGACGCCCTTTGAACTAGTTGAACAAGTCGTCAATTCTCGGAAGTGGGCATTTATTCTTGATCGTCAACCTATTCAACTGACAGCAGTCGATACACATCCTCATCGTACCGTCCTTTTTCTTTACAAATAGAACCGGTACTCCCCATGAAAAAACACTAGGACGAATAAACCACGATCCAACAGCTCTTGAATTTGAGCCTTAAGTTCTGCTAGCTCCTTTGGCGCCATTCAATATGGGGCGTTAGACGCCGGAGCTGTACCAGGAATCAACTCGATACCAAATTCTACCTTGCGACTTGGAGGCAATCCTAGTAACTCCTCTGGAAAAACATTTGAAAAGTCCCTTATAGTACGAATGTTCTTAACCGAAGAGTCTACAGAATCAGAAACACTGATGTAAGCCAAAAATGCCTCACATCCTTTCCTCACCAGCTTCTTTGCCATTAACACAGATATCACATTAGACAAATAATTCCGTCGTTCCCCTATCACGCCTATCTCACTATCCTCCTCGGTCCTCAAGACAACCCTCTTTTCAGCACAATCCAGACTTACACGTTGCTTCGTCAACCAGTCCATGCCCAGAATTAGGTCGAACTCCCCAAACGAAAATTCTATCAAATCAGCTAAAAATATCGTCCCTTGGACTTCCAACGGAGCATCTCTAAATAATTTATTAACCCTAATAGACTGTCTCAACGGACTCACCACTAAAATTTCACTAGAAATGCTCTCATGCAGAATTCCCAAAGTCTCAGACACAGAACATGCAACATAAGAATGTGTAGGGCTTATGTCTATCAGTACAACATAAAATACATCAAGAATTAAAAACGTACCCGTGATGACGTCTGAAGCATCTCCATCCTCACGATGATGTGCAGCATAGACAAGTGCAGACTGCCTCGCTTCAGTCGGCCTAGCACCTCTGCTTGGTTCTCTCTGGCCTCGACCCATACTGTTAACACCCCTAGCCTGTC